>NC_057801.1:137598942-137623836 GCF_018294505.1 Triticum aestivum
TGAATCCTTGACAAAAGCCTAATAAAACAGCCCTACACTTTCCTAACTAGCTAACTGCTTCCTGTTGGAAAGCGAGAGCGCATTAGCCTTGCCCCCATTCAAACTTAGGAGCATCACTTTTAATGGAAGAAACATAAAAAAAATCTTTGCTTTTGTATCTTGATACACCTTATGTTTCACTTTATTTAAGAAAACAACAAAAGATTTGTGTTTTATCTCTCAAAGTCATTAAAGAAAAGAAAACCCCAATATATATTTTTGTCCTTTCATGTACGGTTCTTTTTTAGGATGACATCACTTGAATAAAATAGTTGGACATTCTTAATTGGTTTGAACAAAATGATGAGCGCAGATATCGATTTGTCAGCTTCTTGCTCATCCTTTTAAATCTTCAGTCAAAAGAACAAACCACTGCCGAGATGGCATGCCCCATGGTTTGTGGAAGTAGTTGCACAACATAGGTGAGACAATTCGTTGAGACATGTTCTTTTCTTCTTCTTACATACTATGCAGAATGAGTCAAAGCGGGATGAAGATTGTAAGTGCCGAATCCGTCCACACATGACACATTTTACCCCTGTGTCACTAGATCAGTTGGTTGGATCCTAGTAAGATGGACCTCCGTTTGACACCACCTTTCTTGTCCTTGAAGTTTTTTCCCGGCCCTCATTGATATCGCAAACCATGCGCAAAAGAATCCGTAACGCCACCGGAACATTTGGAAGCCTCCTTCCACTTCTTCTTCTCTCTTGTCTTTTTCTGACCACCATAGAGGACTCCAATCCTCTCAATCCTGACGGTAGTTGTTCTTCTCTTGTTGCTTGCAGCTTTCTCACACATGTCCATTTTCCTTCGCATCTCTTCATCCTTGTAGAATGCATCATAGCGGTGCTAGCTTTAGTGGTTGTCATGGTCATATCATGACCATGGTCCTTGGAAACTACAGTGGTGAAGGGGAGGGAGAGAATAGTAGGATCAATATTATTTTGGGCCACTCTCATTGTTGTAACCTGTCATCACACCATGATAGTAGATGCAAGAAAACCTAATGATAGACCGGACGCCCCTTTGGGATCCACATCCATGTATACCTTGGGCTAGACACCTCACCTGCCTCTGAGCACATCAGAGTGTTAGACAAGCCAAAACTGGTAGCAAGTCCATCTTGAGATGGCCCGTAGACCATAAGATATAGCAATGAAGCTAGCCACGTCATCCAACTGGACTGGCCCACCTAGATAGGCGCCCACCTCTCACTATGCCTAGACCATTGGTGGAAAATCTATGGTTTATGCAATCTCTGTCAAGGAGCCACCTTTGGTGTGGATGAACCAAAGAAGGCCTCTCGAGCATCGCCACCAGTGCATCTCGTTGGCTCTACCCTTTGGGGCATGTCGCTTTGACGCACAAGGTTGTCCCAGATCCAAATTGCCATCTCGATAGTGGGGCCAACAACATCAGCATAGAAATGTTGGTGCTTGGAGCGAAGGCTGAGCATCGTGTGAGCTTGAGGATCTCCACAACTTCGCTACTCATTAATGTAACAACTAGAGTCAACACCAACGGTCCCAAAACTGAGCTCGAAGGTTCTTGTGACGATGGGACGGAGCACGGCCGGTGAATTGCATAGAGGCTTCCCTAGTAGTATGTTGTTGTATGTACCAAAACCCAAGTAGATAGGCACAAACATAACTAGATAAATATGGCAGGATTGATGAGATAGCAATGTGGTGCCAATTACTAATGATGTACACAGAAGATGTCATCGGTTATCATGCTATGGTCGCCAGCTTCCATGTTGCTGGGTCGAACCTCTCATCCCCTTCATCGCATGTTCATCTCCTAGAGAGCATTCTTCATGATTGACTTATTTGACTTGGGGGCCCCGAACTTTTTTGTGGCATGATGATACTCCAACTATACCACTTCGTACTCCTCGGGCCTTCGACATGTTATTCGTCAATGATCCGTAACTAGGAGGCCGTGAAGGTCGTCAATGTATTTGTGCAAGAAGTTGATGTCCATACTTAGTAGCTCAAAGAACTCTAGGGTCTTTTTGCATGCCATGAGATTCTCGTGGGAAGACGAAGAGGCGGGCATGGCCCTAATGCCCTCGGCGATGTTGCTCGTCTCTGTGATCACTCATGTAGTGGGTGTCAGGTTTATGTGCTTCGTCATACACCTGTGGAGGAGCGACTTCCGGTCGTGACAGAGCCCATAGTATGCCCTACACCATTGAACGAGAGTAGTTGGCGGTAGATGGGGCGGCGTCGTTGATGATCTTGAACTATCAGAAAGCTTTTGCTGGTATCAAAATCGGTGTCTAGGCCTAGAGAGTTCTAATGACATCTTCTTCACTGGCTATGTTATTGCTATAATCCTCAAATGCTTTGGGTACTGACTTGTGTGACCTTTGGATTCTCCTTGGACTTGACATCATAATTCAGTTTTTTTCTTCTACATGTAGAATCAAGCACATGATTCAAAGATTCAAATTTCATAACAACTTTGATGCACAAATAAATTAGCAGGTACCAAAATGAATGACATAAAATTTTCAACTCACTGAAATGTACTAGACATGTGCAAACTCAGGAGAACAGTACATGTCCAAGGAAAACGGAATGAGTTGGAAGTAATGTCTTGTTCATTTTAGTTCCTACTGGTATATTTGTTTTCAAAATAAGTCTTTATGGAATTTGAATATTCCGAATCATATGTTCTATTTTACAACGAGGAAAAAGAAAAGTTCCGATGATGATGTCAAGTCCAAGCAGGATCCAAAGATAACTTGAGTTAGTAGTGAAGGACAATAGCAATAACCAAGCTTGCGAAAAAATGGCAGAGGTCTACATCCCTAGACACAGATTTAGACGTCGTCCAAAGCTTTAAAAACTTCAAGATCATCGTCAATGGTGCGGACCGCGAACTACTCATCGTTTACCGTGTAGGGCATATTACATGTCTTGCCAAGATCGGAAGTCGCTTCTCGATGGGCGTATGCCGAAGTACATGAACCCGACTGCTCACTGTAGAATTGATCACGGGGAGGGTCAACATTGCCGAGGGCATTAGGTCCTTCCTCGTCTCTTCGTCTTCCCACGAGGACCTCATGGAGTGGAAGAATACCCTGGAGTTCTTTGAGCTGCTAAAGCACGGGCTTCGGCTTCATGCACAAGTGTGATGATGACCTCCTTGGCCTCCTCATTGCCTGATCTTCATCGGATCGCTTGTCGACCTAGTCCAAGGGGTACAAGGAGGTGAAGTTGGAGTGTGCTCCCTCCGTGGAGAAGCTGAGGGCACTTGCGTCAAAGATGTCGAGCCAGAAGACTGCTCTCAAAGTGATGGAAATGGAGATGTAGGGTCGAACACAAAGAAGAGGGTCGACCAAGCTATGCGACAATTAGCGAGTGATGACGCCTTGTGTACATTGTTAGTGACTGGAACCACACAACTATCTCATCGTACTTGCCCTATCTATCTAGCTCTAGTTGTGTCTATCTACTTGGTTTTTGGTACACATGTACCACTAGAAAGGATGTCGTGTTTTCGTGCACATCAACTTTACCTTAGTTTGCACAGCAATTATGTGTGATGAAATGGTTATATGTCGTGTGGTTTCATGGTTTGTTATGAGCGTGTGCTATTTGTTTATTTTTGTAGCTGCTGTTTTGGTGCCAAACTGAACATACATGTTTTGATTGAGTTCATTGTTACGTTTCATGAGGGAAAGGAGATGAAGTATAGGTAAGTAGCTTAAGAATCATTGATCTTCTCAGACTTGAGGAGGAAAAACAACATCTAAACTTAACTTGAGACTATGTTAAGAAACAACTCAGGGGACACGTGATGACCAATTTATGGAATCTTTTCTTGGAAGATAGATTTATGGAGTCCTAAGCTGTTATCCAATATAATCCAGGCAGGCAATGTGTCTTAATGAGATTATACAATACGAGTAGAAAATAAAGAAGGATTGCTTATCTACAATATAATCCACCTACTGATTCTTGCACGTACACGACGGAGAGGTGATTCTTGAGAAGCGGAAAACGATCACCATTCTTTTGATCATTTATCTGACCGTTTCTTGAACCTTTGTATTCTTGAATTCCATTCTGTGTGTTGTATTCTTTTTTCTCATGTTGGTACAATGTCTGAGGTTTTTGTTAACTCCCTGGTATGTTAAGTTTTTTAAAAGTGAGTACAATGCAGACTATGTGCACCAATTTATTTTGAGGAAAAGGATATGTTCAATGCTGCAACAAAGGTTGTGGTGCGATAAGTGGCTCGATGGCGTTTCTCTGGACATCGCACCATATATCATCGGCCTGGACACCCCCTCTACTAGCGCGCAGAACGATGGCTGAGGTGTTGCTTGATTCTGCTTGGTTAAAAGACATATGGGGCCCCTTAACATCGGCGCTTATCTTCAATTACTCGAGCTCTAGGAAAGACTTTGCTCTTCACCCAGAGCATGATGATAGCCGGTCATGGTCGTGGGAGGCTAGTGGTAGTTTCTAGGTCAAGTCCTACGTGGCACACTTTGTCACTTCTTTATGATCAGCTTCGATGAGGCCATTTGGAAGGCTCCTGAGAATCTGGAAGGCTCCTGAGAATCTGGACAACTGATCAAGGTCTCCCACATAACGAACTATGTGCCATGTGCAGTGTTGTGCCTGAGGACGGCAGTCATCTCTTTCCCGGCTGTGCCGTTGCCAGACTGCCAGTATAACTTTGAAACACCATCCTCCAATAGGCTAACTTGCCGTCCCAACCATGGATCAGGACCTTGTGTTCTGGGGGATCACTGCTAGGGAAGCTTACCACGGTAAGGACCGGAAGAGGCTTGTTTGTCTCTGTATCTTGGGGTCTGGACCATATGGAGAGAAAGGAATGCTCTTGTTTTTGACATCAAGGTTACTCCCATCGTTCAGGTTGTGAATAAGCTTACCGCAGATGTAGAGTTGTGGCTAGGAAAGATTTAGGTTGTTTTCTTTTCTTTCCCTTCATCTGGCCTTTGGCTGTTCTATGTCTTTCTGGTCTGGTCGTTGGCCGTGTTCTTGTTGTTCTGTATTTGACTTTGATCGGTTTTCTTCTGCTACAAAGTTCACATATAGTTCTCTTGCATGGTTGAAAAAAAATTAGGGGCTGTTTGGTTGCCACCCTGAGCTATGTGCCTGAGAATATTCCTTGCCTGAAAGAAACCTGAGGGTGTTTCACAAATTGCCTAACCAGGCAGACGCAAAATCTCAGGCGGTGTTTGGTTGGTGTCCTGAAAGTACGCCTGTGTGGGTAGATGCTCCAGGCAGTGTTTGGCTACATTTTTGCCTGGGTTACACTCTGCCACTTGTTGGTCTCGTATTGAAGGGATAAATTAATGATCAGATAAAATCAGGCATAACCAGATCAAATTATCATTACACTTAAGGTTTCAGTTTACATAATAATTTTGAGAACACAAAAGTCTACTACCACTCGTCTAGTGCTAACATGTCCAAAAGTCACGTTCCCTATCAGATCAGTAATTAGATTGTTTCAACACAATAGTACCTGATTTAGCACACGATCTGGACAAAGGTGCTAGAAAAGCAAGGAATCGTAGCAGGCAAAATTGCAGCCAACCACCTTGTCCAGGGCACGACCAAGAGGGCAACGTTATCAGATCCAAAACATCTTGGAGCAGCTCTCCTCCGGATCTAGACGTTGGAGTAGTTTCCCTCCGGCAGTCCCCACCTTGATGGATTGATTTTTTTCGATTTCTCTCCTCCGTAGGAACCCTAAGGAAAGGGGAAAAGTGAGAGGGAGAGTGGAGAAGTGAGAGAGAAAGGGTAATTTTACTCAGGCATGGTGCGTGGGATTGCAGCGATTCTCAGGCCTCCGATTTTCTAGGCCTGAGTCAGGCACGGTTCGACAGGCAGGTTCGTCAGGTCAAATATCTCAGGTAGGCAACCAAACAGACCTCAGGCAGGTTACAGGCTGGTGCTCAGGCCAGGCAACTTGTGTCAGGGTGGCAACCAAACAGCCCCTTAAAGCCTGTGCCAGGCTCGTGTAATCTTGTTTCCTTGCCTTTTCATTGCGGGATATTTTGTAATCTAGAGACTACTATTGCTGCTACTTTATTGCTAGATCACTAGTTGAGATTTAGTAGAGTAACGAAATTATTGATCTACTAGTTTATGTTTACACTCATAACAATGAGTAATCTGCCATGGTTGCTTAACTAATTTCTAGAGGAAGGGAGAGACGGCAGCAGGTGATTCCTAGTCTGTCAAGACCGAAAAGGGGCAGAGAGTGGCATTGTTGCATCAAATGTTGTAACAATGAGCAGATGGTGAGAGCCTTCATGTGACCATCAAATGATCTTACATTACTGCAATTTCACGCACATCTTCTTTTCCAAGCTTCATAGTTTCCATATATTAACTACTAAAAAAGGAAACCACTTATTGTTTAGTTGGTCGGTTGGTTGGTCGTTCGATAGATCGAACACTGAGGAAAGGCTGTTATGATGCATTGATGCCACTTCATTAATTTTTTATGTCAGCCTTTTTTCCTTGTGTTTACGTATCTTCAGTCTTACTACCTTGCGGAACAGCCCGACAAACCAAAAATTATTTGCGTATGTTTTTTCTTCCTGTGCTAAATAGTACTGCAGTGACTAGTATAAGTATACAATGATGTTCCTTTTTGGTCTTTTACTAAATTACAACTTCTCTGGCACAGAAATTTGGTGATTGTAGGACTAGGAACTTGCTACTGGTGTTGCTCAGCAGTCTATGACAACGAGTTTGTTCCAGATGGCGGTGAGGTGGCCTTTGTTCCTTTTTGAAAGTAAGAGTTTTGTTGTTTTAGTTCTCTTGTATATGTGCATTAATTGGACCGTAAATTACTCCATTGAGATAATTACCTTTTAATGATACGAATGATGTCTTTACATCGCAGTAGTTACTTATTGTTTTCTTTTCCATCTTGACCATAATTTTTCATAAAGTATAAACATACAACTGATTGATCTAGCCTCATTATGGTGTATCATGAGGCCAAGAGAGCATGTAGAGTGACAAAAAGCATCTAGTCTTTCCTTATAAAACAAGACGTACCACTAAAACTTATGAAGTACTCCCTCCGTTCCGATTTACTCGTCGTGGTTTTAGTTCAAATTTGAACTAAAACCACGACGAGTAAATGGGAACGGAGGGAGTACAATACACTCTTAATCCCGTCATTTTATTTGTGTATTAATGAGTGTATCTTAATGTACAAATAAAACGATAAAATTAGGGAGTGTATCTTACTTTATAGGTTTCAGTCATAGTTCTCTTTTTATAATGAAAGCATGAGCGCTTTCTTTGCTCAATCTCCATGCTCTCCGGCCTCATCATCTGCCATAATGAGGTTAGATCAAAGTTGTACACTTGTACTTACAAAAGTTATGAATTTAGGATCAGATGAAAAAAAGGAACTATTGTGACGATGTAAAGACATTTTTTTCATGAAAAGTTATGCTTGTAGTTGTGCCAAATTTTGCTCCAATTAATGTGTACACAAGAGAACCAAAAAAAACAAACACACTTACCCAATGGCGGAGCCAGGAATATAGTATGAGGAGGGCCAAGTGTAGTAAATCCTTGCTAGGGAGGGCCAGCTCATAAGAATACACCAGGTAAATCATCCACTTATTGATCTTGCCTTGTTGTGGCGGATCATGAGGCCAGAGAGCGTATAGTGTCCAAAAAGGCATCTAGTCTTTCATTATAAAACTAGAACTATCACTGAAACTTATATGAAGTAAAATACACTACTTAACACTACTAACACCAAAAAGTATTTCCATACAGCTATTTTCTAGATAAAATAGCTACCGCGAAGATAGATTGGTTTTGCTTCTGAATCAATGTGTTGTGTAATTATGAATGCCTCTTTTATTTGCCAGGTTCCTGAGATCCTGTATAGGTCTCTTGATGTGAACCTTGTGATTGGAATGTCTTTCAAGGTCTGACCTTATATAGACTTTTGTTTAAACTGATCGATTTTTTGGATGAACATTACGATTTCGCAACCATTTGCCCATTTTTATCTATGACTTGCTAGTTTTTTTTAAGGTGCTAGATTTGATAGTCACTCTTTGTGGAGATGAATCATATGAGCAGCTAGATGTTGTCATGTAATGTTCCATATGGTGAAGAGGAGACTGGTAAAGTACGTGCTAGGAGGTACTGTATGTACATAGTGAGTCAGTTGAAAAGCAGTGGCGGATCTATGATCTCAAAACACTCTGGGGGTGCTGCGGTTAATTTTTTTAATGTAATTTGGTCTAAATGTATCATAGCTCCAAGTTAGCATTAAGATGTTAGATAAGTATTGTTAGGTAAGGTTTCTTTGCGCAACCCTTACATTTCCATGTCATGTTTGTGTTGTTTCCTTCAATTTCCCTTTTATATAGTTATATCTGATGGATAAGTCGGTGTACTAGGGTCCTTGTGGGGCTGCAGCACATGGTCCTTGTGGCAGTTAGGAGGATAAAGTCCTGGACCATCAAGTACTGGCTGTTAGAATAGAGTTCTGTTCTTGACCATCAAGGACTGTCCGTTAGCATCTTAGACTGGCATCTTGGCAGCATCTTAGCATATGCCTTGGCTGGCTAGCAGCCTATAAATATGTATCCCCAACCCCTCGGGTTGGTATGGCATTGTGTGAGAAATAAACCAACGAAAATTGTCCCAACTCTCCTAGTGTCATCCACAACTATCAATGCTCAGGCTGAAAGGTCTAACAAGTGGTATCAGAGCCACGTTAACCTGTACCCTGAGCATTTCCTGTGAGCAGCCCAAGTCGATAGTAGCAGCTGCTCTGTCTGCCTCTGGTTACCTTCCTCCCTCCGGACTGTCGAGCAGCAGCTCGTCTTCATCAGCCTCCTCTTCACGCAACAGCCCCCCTGCAGCGAGCCATGTCTGCAGGTCGCTCTCAGCACACGGCTACCTCGAGCATGCGGCGCCGGCAGGAGGCCGAGCGCGCCGTGGCAGAGGAGCGTGAGCGAGCGGCTGTAGCAGCAGCTGCTGCAGTGGCAAGAGTGTCGAGGCTGGCTGCAGCGGAGCTGGCAGCAGCCAGAGCGGAGGTAGAAGCAGCCAGGGCGGAGGTAGAAGCAGCAGCAGCAGCAGAAGCAGCCCGTGAGGCTACGGCGGATGCCAAGGCACTCCGCGGCAGCCCTGATAGCTCCAGCAGCTCCGCGCCTGCGGACGACGGCGCCGACGCAGATCGCGCCAAAGTGGCGCAGGAGCAAACGGCGCAGTGGGCAGCCGAGCACGCCCGCGCTCCAGGTGGAGGCGCGCACCACGACGGCGGCTGCAACGACCAGGATCGCGGCCTCTACGAGGTACGGACTGTGGTTAGGGATGTTGGTTCCAGTGTTGGGTGGCCTACCCTCACTAAAACCAACTACGTCGAGTGGGCCGGGATCATGAAGGTCAGGCTCCAGGTGCGGCGCATGTGGGAGGCAGTCCAGGACAGCAACGTCGACCACCTAGAGGATCGACGGGCACTGGACGCCCTCATCGCCGCAGTCCCGCCCGAGATGCAGTTCTCGCTTTCCAACAAGCGGACTGCCAAGGAGGCTTGGGACGCCATCGCCGCAGCACGCATCGGCAGCGATCGTGCTCGCAAGTCCATCCTGCAGGCACTTCGTAAGGAGTGGGAGAACCTGGGCTTCAAGCCAGGTGAGGACGTTGATGACTTTGTTCTCCATCTCAACACTCTGCTGCAGAAGATGGTGAAGTTTGGCGATGCCACCTACACCGAGGAGAGAGCTGTCGAGAAGCTTTTTCGGTGCATTCCCGAGAAGTACAAGCAGATGGCTCGCTCGATCGAGTCGTTGCTGGACCTCTCCACGATGACGATCGAGAAGGCGATAGGCCGTCTCAAGGTCGTCGACACCGACGAGCCACAGCCCCCCTCGGGGCCCGTCACCACCGGCGGGAAGCTGCTCCTAACTCGGGAGCAGTGGGATCCCAGCCTTGGTGATAGGAAGAAGGGGGAGCCTTCCTCCTCGACGGGCGGCCGCAAGCGTGGCAAGCAGCGTAAGGCGCGAAGAGGCCCCCGGGCAGGGCACAAGGACGTGCCGAAGGTGACGCCCGCGGAGGCACCAAGGACGGCGCCGCTGGCAAGCCCAAGCCGGCACAAGACAACAGTTGCCACAACTGTGGCCGGTTTGGCCATTGGGCCAATGAGTGTCGGCAACCACGACAAGGCCAGGCTCACGTCGCACAGGCGAAGGAGGAGATGGCTCTGTTCATGGCACATGCAAGCATTGAGCTACCCTTGGCGACTCCAGTCACAAAGGCTTTCATCCACCTCGATGAGCCAAAAGCACACGCTCTTCTCGGCGATGGCTCCGGGAAGGACAAGGCTACGGGGTGGTGCCTCGACACCGGTGCCACCCACCACATGACCGGTCGAAGGGAATTCTTCGCCGAGCTCGACTCCGATGCGCGAGGCTCCGTCAAGTTCGGGGATGCCTCCGCTGTGGAGATAAAGGGCGTCGGCTCCGTCATCTTCACCACCAAGATGGGAGAGCACCGGCTGCTCACCGGTGTCTACTACATCCCCGCGCTAAGGAATTCCATCATCAGCTTGGGACAGCTGGATGAGAACGGCTCACGCGTGCTGATTGAGCATGGGGTCCTACGCATCTGGGATCGCCGGCGTCGCCTTCTCGCCAAGGTGCCCAGAGGTGAAAATCGACTCTACGTCCTTGATGTGCAGGTGGCACAACCGGTCTGTCTCGCTGTCCGTCGAGACGACGAGGCGTGGCAGTGGCATGAGCGCTTTGGGCACCTTCACTTTGAGGCCCTGAAGTGTCTAAGTGCCAAGGAGATGGTGCGAGGCCTGCCATGCCTCGACCATGTGGAGCAGTTCTGCGACATCTGCGTGCTGACAAAGCAGAGACGACTCCCCTTTCCCCAACAGGCGATTTTTCGGGCTAAGGAGAAGCTGGAGCTTGTGCACGGAGACCTGTGCGGCCCGATGACGCCAGCCACACTAGGAGGTCGACGCTACTTCCTGCTGCTCGTCGACGATCTCTCTCGCTACATGTGGGTGATGATCCTCGGCAGTAAGGGAGAAGCGGCGGACGCCATCAGGCGCGCGCAGGTTGGTGTGGAGGCGGAGAGCGGCCGCAAATTGCGCGTGTTGCGCACTAACAATGGCGGCGAGTTCACGGCGGCTGAATTTGCGTCGTACTGCGCCGATGAGGGCATCCAGCGCCACTACTCCGCGCCGTACATCCCGCAGCAAAACGGCGTCGTCGAGCGACGCAACCAGACGGTTGTGGGGATGGCTCGGGCTCTCCTCAAGCAAAGAGGGATGCCGGCTGTCTTCTGGGGAGAGGCAGTGCTAACGGCCGTCTACATCCTCAACCGCTCTCCTACTAAGGCACTCGACGGTAGAACTCCGTACGAGGCCTGGCATGGGTGGAAGCCGGCGGTCTCTCATTTGCGGGTCTTTGGCTGCCTTGCGTTCGCCAAGGAGCTCGGCCACATAGGCAAGCTCGACGACAGGAGCACTCCGGGAGTCTTCATCGGCTACGCGGAGGGCTCAAAGGCCTACCGCATCCTCGACCCAAAGACACAACGTGTGCGCACAGCGCGAGACGTCGTGTTCAATGAAGGGCGAGGGTGGCAATGGGACAAGGCGGTGGACGACGGCTCGACGCCGACGTATGACGACTTCATTGTCGAGTACGCCCACTTCAAGGAAGCTGGGGGAGCAAGCAGCTCCTCTTCACCGGGCACGTCTACCCCGGCCCCCAAAACTACATCGACTCCGGCGCCTGCTACACCGACGACACCACAACCGGCGACGCCGCATACTCCAGCCCCGGCGGTCGCCACTTCGGGCTCGTCTTCATCAGCACCAGCTCACGCAGAGCACAACCCGATGAAGTTCGCTTCCCCGCTCACTCACGACGAGGAGCATATCGACGCGTGGTATGACGGCGAACCACTGCGGTACCGTACGATGGATAATCTGCTCGGCGACTAGCCGGTGCCAGGACTGGTGCCACATGACCTGGAGGCGCAGCTACAACTCGCGTGTGAAGACGTCGAACCACGGTCCTTTGCAGAGGCCGAGAGAGACGCAGCATGGCGCGCCGCGATGCAGTTGGAGATGGATGCGATCGAGCAAAACCGCACCTGGGAGCTCGCTGATCTCCCTCGAGGTCACCGCGCAATCACCCTTAAGTGGGTGTTCAAGCTGAAGAGGGATGGAGCCGGCGCCATCATCAAGCACAAGGCTCGCTTGGTGGCCCGAGGCTTCTTGCAGCAGGAAGGAGTCGACTTCGACGACGCTTTCGCTCCCGTGGCACGGATGGAGTCCGTGCGACTTCTCCTTGCGCTGGCTGCCCAGGAGGGCAGGCGTGTCCACCACATGGACGTTAAGTCGGCATTCCTCAACGGCGACTTGAAGGAGGAAGTCTACGTGCATCAGCCACCGGGGTTTACGATTCCCGGCCAGGAGGGCAAGGTGCTCCGCCTGCGCAAGGCTCTCTATGGCCTGCGGCAGGCACCCAGGGCGTGGAACGCCAAGCTGGACTCCACGCTGAAGAAGATGGGTTTCGAGCAGAGCCCGCATGAGGCTGCCGTCTACCGACGGGGGAGTGGAGCAAATGCCCTGCTGGTGGGCGTCTACGTTGACGACCTGGTGATCACCGGCACCAAAGATGCAGAGGTGGCGGCGTTCAAGGAAGACATGAAGGCCACGTTCCAGATGAGTGACCTGGGGCTCCTCTCCTTCTATCTAGGGATTGAGGTGCACCAGGACCACTCCGAGATCGCGCTTCGACAGTCCGCCTACGCCAAGCACATCGTTGAGCTAGCTGGGCTCACCGACTGCCATCCAGCTCTCACTCCGATGGAGGAGAGGCTGAAACTGAGCCCCGACAGCACGACGGAGGAAGTGGATGCTACGCAGTACCGACGCCTTGTGGGGAGCCTTCGCTACCTCACTCACACACGGCCGGACTTGGCATTCTCCGTCGTCTATGTCAGTCGGTTCATGGAGCGACCAACGTCGGAACACCAGCAGGCAGTGAAGAGGATCGTCCGCTACATAGCAGGGACCCTCGACCACGGCCTCCACTACCCTAGGTGTCTTGGGGCGGCACACTTCGTCGGGTACAGCGACAGCGACCACGCCGGCGACATCGACACCAGCAAGAGCACGAGCGGGATCCTCCTCTTCCTCGGCAAGTGTCTCGTGAGCTGGCAATCAGTCAAGCAACAGGTGGTGGCCCTGTCCAGCTGTGAGGCTGAGTACATAGCGGCCTCCACCGCCTGCACTCAGGCGCTTTGGCTTGCTCGACTGCTTGGTGATCTTCTCGTTCAAGACACCAGAACGGTGCAACTCTTGGTAGACAGCAAGTCCGCCCTGGCCCTGGCAAAGAACCCCGTGTTCCACGAACGGAGCAAGCACATCCGACTGAGGTATCACTTGATCCGTAGCTGTGTGGAAGAAGGGAGCATCGAGGCGAGCTACATCAACACCAAGGATCAGCTCGCAGACCTGCTCACCAAGCCCCTTGGGAGGGTCAAGTTCCTCGAACTTTGCTCCAGGATTGGGATGATTCAACTCTCCCACAAGACGACGTACAAGACTTAGGGGGAGAATGATGGATAAGTCTGTGTACTAGGGTCCTTGTGGGGCTGCAGCACATGGTCCTTGTGGCAGTTAGGAGGATAAAGTCCTGGACCATCAAGGACTGGCTGTTAGGATAGAGTTTTGTTCTTGACCATCAAGGACTGTCAGTTAGCATCTTAGACTAGCATCTTAGACTGGCATCTTGGCAGCATCTTAGCATATGCCTTGGCTGGCTAGCAGCCTTTAAATATGTATCCCCAACCCCTCAGGTTGGTATGGCATTGTGTGAGAAATAAACCAACGAAAATTGTCCCAACTCTCCTAGTGTCATCCACAACTATCAATGCTCAGGCTGAAAGGTCTAACAATATCGATGTTTTGTGACCATGAGGTCACGGGTTCAAGTCCTGGAAACAGCCTTTTGCAGAAATGTAGGGAAAGGCTGCGTACAATAGACCCGAAGTGGTCGGACCCTTTCTCAGACCCTGCGCAAGCGGGAGCTACATGCACTGGGGCTGCCCCATATAGTTATATCGATGTTTTGCCATATTCTTGTTTGGGATGTAGGCGGTAATACATTTATGTTGTGGGATAAGATACATTTGACAGTGCAGGCATGACACCTGTGGCCAGGAGGAGCCTCTCCTGCAGCCCACTCTATCTGAGTGCTGCAGGATGCTGAACATAATATTTTCCTAGCTGCGGATTATACTGATCTTGCTGCAGGAAAAAATGAGGCTAAGGAGGGAGGGAAGAACGTGATGGACAGCAAGGATGGTATGGCAGTGACCGGTCCAGGGGCTACCGGCACACTGTCAAGCGTTGATGAGAGCGACAGGCAGGGCCATGATGGTAACACGCTGCTCTATCGCCATGTGCATGGCCGTTCTTTGGCCATTCACTTTGTTGCATGCAACGGCTAGCTCCGCTAGAAAATCAGACGTGTTTGCACTGTTAAAGCTGCAACGGATTTTACATCGCTGCGCCAAACAGCTCCTCTGTATTGTCAATACTACAAAATACTTTGTTTTGTCAAAACCCGGTATGTTATACCTACATGCTAAATTACAATACTTTACTGCCAAACATAGCCTAACTTTTGTCACTTCTGTTTCTGGATCTTCAATCACACTACCTTGTGGTACCATGGACAAACCAAAAATCATCTGCCTATAACTCGAGAGCATGCCAGGATTCAGTCTACTGCATTTCATAGGAGAAATATCCCAACAAACGTGCCAGAAACACAAATGTTCCATTATCCCTAGATTATAAAAAAGTTTCAGTCCGTTGAGCAAAGTGGCGTCACACTTTCATAATGCAAACATAAGTAATACTGATCATAATAATTGCACATCATATATTTCCTCTTATACTAGAACCAATGGATCATTTCATGAAAGTTCATAGAACACAAACTCCGAAATTAGAACAATCACAGATAATTAGCTGTTAATTAGTGATAGAAAACATAACTAGCATAGACTATTGGCATGTCGCAAATGGCGGTCAGTTTTGTTAAAATCGAAATTCAAACTGCATTTAATAAATAAACCAGGCATGAGCTACATAAGTAATACTATGAACACAACAGAAAAAAGGGGGAAGATAATCATGGAAATTAACATGATTATGCAAAAAAAAAACTCACAATACAAAGCGTTGTTCAATTTTACCGAGAGATTGAGGGCGAGCTGAGTGCCGGGATACCAGCATAATCATCTCTTCCAGTGCAGAGGGGATGTTGTCACTGTGCTCAGAGCCATCTCTTTGTCACAACAGCTAGCTATCAATAACATATTTAGAACTTCTGCTTCCTTCACTACTATTTCATGCTTTCGTGGGGAGAAAAACATAATGTGAAAATGCCAGGTCAAATGTAAGGCTGCGTTCGGTGCACGGGATTTTCACAGGATTTCTGCAGGCCTAATTTCCACGGGAATAAATTCCAGGAAGCCCGTTCGCTTCGCAGGAAGTAGTTTGTCTGTTCCACAGGAAAACGTCGCTAACCTGTACTTTTCACAGGAAAAATAACATCTACTCGTACCAAAGGGAACGCCCGGTGAAAATCCTTCCCTCGCCCCATCACTCTCCCGCCCCATCCCGCGCCCTTCTCCCGCGAGCTTCGCGCGAAATCGACATGGATGACCACCGGTGCAGCATGCCCAACCGGCGGATCCGAGCACCTACTCCTCCTCCTCCTCCACCTCATCCGCCCCCTCCCTGTGTCCTTCGAGCTCCACCCCCCGTTCCATCGACACAAGTCACACAAGGGTTGGAAGATCTGAAATTTGGAGGAAGTGAGGAGATCTTGCAAGAATTAGGTAATTCGCTTCATACATCTTGCTCTCTCATTCAGAAATCTCAATCTGGTATTCAATTTTTTTATTAGGACAGATCTGTTTCTCTTTGTATAGTGTGCTAATCTGATTAGTTTGATTCGGGTTCTCCAGTGTGCTGGGCGTTGGTGGTATCATCCCGGGTCCTGGCCTCCCCTTCAGAACGAATTTGTTGCAAAAGAAAAAGCAAATCCCAATGCTAAGCTCACTTCTAATCACCGGCCCCTCTAATCACCCGGCCTCTCTAATCTCTCCAGCCGTTTTGGGGGCGTGCCCTTGTTTGCCCCCCACTTAAATTCAGCTCACACCCTCCGCCACTGCCCCTGTGTTTCCAAGTAGTAGCATATAGTTCTGATTAGTTAAATGGTAGTGTGCGTACATCATCTTCAGATAATATATTTTTATCACAAATTCAATACATGCACTAATGTATACATATATCACTGCATCAGCAGTTAACATTGTGCAGCTACAGCATGGCGTTCCTAGCTATCTTAAAAATTCTTTGAGATTATTTAGCAAACTATATTATGGATCCAGAGCATTAGGAAGACTGAACTTGTATGCGCACATGAGCAGTTAACTTGTTATTTGATAACTATTACTAAAATTGCCCTTTTCCTGTCATTTGGTACCAATAAAAATTGTGATAGAGCTAGCTGGAATCACAAAATGAAGTCATATCTTATTTGGCTCTTGAAAGAACATGATGTCCCAAGATATCGAACACAAAATGCATGGAGCAAAGAGGCTTGGAGAAGTATTGTGAATGCATTCAATATAAAGTTTGGTTTATCACTCACAGTAACACAGATAAAACAAAAGGAGCAGGATCTGAAGAAAGATTTTAAAGCTATACAAGACTTGATATCTGAAAGTGGTTTCGGTTGGGATCGTGATAGAATGATGGTGGTTGCTCCGGACAGTGTTTGGGAGGCATTAAAGGCCCGTAAGAAAAAAGATGCCCTCCGTTGGCAAGACAAGTCATTCCCATACTATAATGATCTATTTGCTCTATATGATGGTAAGTTTTAAATCATTGACTTGAGTTATGGTTTGTCTTGTACAATGTTCTTAAGTGAGATTATTCTGGACATAATTCATGCAGGGCGCTATGCTCAAGGAAGGAGTTGTCGTGGCATGGATTATTATGCAAACAAGGCCAGAGAACTCTCTCAGGTCACTACATCATATTCGCAACAGTTGGAAGGTCCCGAGGAGCATCATCGCTCACCTACACCGAACTTACCTGCTCCTGTGGAATCGTGCATGCATATTGATACTGAAGAGGACAATGGAAGCACTAATTGGTTCTGCACCGATGATCCATTACACCTAGAAGCTGTGAACTCAACTCAAGTGAAAGATTCTGCATTACATGTTCAATCAGAAGATGCAATACCAACACCATTTTCTTCAAAGCAAACCCCACATATGTCGATGGAACTTCCAGAAGACATACGTAGAAATTGTCAACCATCTCATTCTGCTCGTGAGCTTACTAGTGCTAAGAGGGGGGAAGACAGAAGACTAATTCTAGTATTGATGATTTCCACGAGAGGTACCTGAGCCTCAAAAGAGAAGAGATGGAACGGTTTGCAGCCATCGAGGAGAGGAAATTGGAGGATCCCTATAGCATACAAAAATGCATTGCTGCACTTGAGGGGTTGCCGGATTTACAAATGGGAGATATACTAAAAGCAGCTGACCTCTTCACCAACAACAAGGACAACAGGGAAATCTTCCTCTCATTTTCAACTGATGCATTACGACTGGGCTGGTTAAGAAATAAAATTCAAAACACCTAGTGTACTAGCTATGGGAATATGCCCCTTGGAGAATGCTTTTGTGTTAATTACAAAAGTGGCTTTTGTATGTTGCTGTAGGCACTTGTACTGCTGAGTTAATGGTACCAAATTATCATGTAGTGCTAAGGTAATAGGCTAGGAAAGTGCACATGACTTTTGTGTATGTGTTCCTGGTCAGATGTGCTAGTACTAATGCAATGCTAAATGACACTTGATCACAAATCCTTTTGATTGGCTAGAATTACTTGCAGTACAAACCAAATTGTTTTACATTTATTACATATGGTTTATCGCCTTGCATTGTAGTCAGCCCACATTGCATTTGCCATGGCATCTCGCATGTCATTCCCAGCTTGCCTCATGCTGTCAAATAATGGCACATCAACATTGTATTTGGTATCCCCATCTGGTACATCTTCCATATTGCTTTCATTTATATCTTCGGTGCATCTGTCCGGCAATGACATGTCACCATCATGTAGCGGTATGAAATTGTGCATCACACAACAAGCCATTAGAAATATCAACCTGAGTGTCAATATCATAAGACGTAGCAGCCTTTAGTATGGGATACCTCTTTTTTAATATACCGATAATTCTCTCAACATGATTCCGAAGCTGAGCATGGCGGAGGTTGAACAATTCTTTGGCGGATTGTGGCCTCTACTGTACTCTTCCCTGTTCTTGCAAATGATACCTTGTTCCCCTATATGGAGCAATGAATTGAGGTGTGTTTGCATAACCCGCATCTACAAGATAGAATTTACCAGGGGGTACACTAAAACCATGCTTAAGTGAGTCTTGTGGAACTCTTGCATCTGAAGCAGACCCCTCCCAACCAGATGTACATGCACGAACTTTAGATCAAAGTCACATGCGACCATGCAATTTTGTGAAAGGCCTTGTTTTCTGTTTCTATAGGGATCTTGTTGCCCAGGTGGAATGGTCATGGGAAAGTGAGTGCCGTCAATAGCTCCAAGACAATTCTGTAAATTTCATGCTACAATTAGAGATATGCAAACATCAAATTTGCCTAGTATGAATTTACCATGTCAAAATAGAACATAAGTATTACCTGAAAGTATGCAAATTTTCGCTGCCTTAAGATGCGATGTGGGTGTAGGGACGGCAATCGTATGTAGTTGCATGATAGTGATGTAATTTCATTGAGCACAACTCGAAAATAATAACTAACCGTTGATCCACTGTGTTGGAATATATCTTGCACTGTACGATTGCTTGCATTTTTTGATATTGTGTATAGAAATATAGCTACTTGCTCTTCCACGGATACATATGTTCCATCTTCAAGTTTGCACTTCTCACACAATTTTTGAACTAATGTTTGAAAGATCTCTCTCTCCATGTGGAATCGTCTCTGGCACAAGACCTCATGGCCGGTAAGTGTTTCATGCATGTATGTGGATCCTGTGAGGATGGATGTATGTATTGGCATTTTTGTGGATGAGCTGCTGCCTTCTAATGTAGGATGTATGAGAAAAACGAATTCATCTTCATTTTCTGATCGCCTACGGTAGTTTGGATTCATCGCTTGAATGAGAAATGTGATGCTGAAATGAACTCAGCAGTGAGGAATGGCTGTGGGAATGGTTGGCTGTGTGATGTGTGTTGTTCTTAAGCTTGTGCATCTGTACGCATATATAGAGCAAATGTAGTGCAATGGCTAGTATGTGTAACAGTCAAAACTCAAGGCAACGGCTAGAAAGCTTCCTGTGATGCGAACACACCTCATTTTTCTATTCCTCTACTTTGGAGACCTGTGATTTGTACTGTACACCCAACCTCACTTCCTGTACTTTTTCCTATTCCTTTGCTCTGCTCTCCTCCAGTCCGAACACAGCCAAACCCCAAGGCCAAACATAGTGCGGTGATCCTGGCCACGTTGTGACCTCCTGCTCGGCCAACCAGAGGAAAAAGTGAGGTGTTTGAGTTCCCAAGAGCACTGCCGATACGCCTTCCTCCCTACAGCCTGCCACTTCCCATGTTCGTCCCCATGCTCCTCTCTCCCCTTCTCCCATGGCAAATTACCCTGTCAATGTCGTCCCCTACCTCCCGCAGGGTATGACCATCGAGCTCGGTCCCGCTGATTGGAAGGTGCGAGATGACATGGTTGTTGGCCCCAACCCACCTCTGCGGCATGATTTCTTGGCCATTGCTGAGGTGAACCGCTTCGTCCTGTTCCACCACATGGCAGATCTGCGCCACACCATCGAAGGTTTGCACCATGAATCCAACTTTTTCCCAAGTGAAGTGGATGACTACCCGTTGGGCATTGGCATATTTGGGTTTGTGGATTTGGTTGTTAGAGATGCAGTAGTTGGTACAACTTTTGAAATAGATAAAGATGATGAAAACATGAACACAACAGTTTCCTTTGTTCCTCATGATGCTGCCATTAACATGCGCATGACTAGCTATGGACCTCAGATTTAATTGCGCTATATCGGTTTTCCTCATGATTATCGGACCTCTCATTACATTCATAAGTCTATTGACAAGTTTGGGGAGCTCATCACTTGGCACAACCCAAGAGGTGACAAAAAGTTTGTGCTGATCAAGGTTCGTGTTATTAGCTTACGTCTGGTTCCAAAGAGCTTTGTCATGCGCCAGATGAGGGGAGATCGACACAGCTGGGCTGTTTGTGTTACTATGCTGAGAAGCAACGACTGGAATGCTCACCTCCCAGAGGTCCCACCTGCCGGAGAAGATCCACCACCTGCAAACGGTATTCCCCATCCTCTACATGGTGAGGGACTCACTGCTAAGCAACTTTATCAAGCACAACTCCATAATTGGATGGCATAAAATGCTGCTAACATTGCTGATCAGAACCCAGGAGCTCATCAGGGCAATGATGTTCACTTTCAGGCAAACTGGGGGTTTGGCCTCCTTCACCTTCCCAGGCACCCCCTGCCCTGTACAATTTCCAAGCTGCCGAGGGCCTTCAGGTACAAGATGGTGTGTTGCTCGCAAACAATCTCCAAGATAATCCTGGGCTTGCTTGGAATGATTCCATTTCTGCTCATACTAGCACTGGTTCTAGTGCCACTCTGTCTGACAACTATGTTCGTGTGCCTGCAAATTTGTTTCATGCTATGGTTGCTGGTGAAAGCTCTGCTTCTGCCCCAACTAACTTGCAGGCCAACCTCCTAGCAATTGAGGTTTCTCTGTCTGCGACTAGTATGCACTTTGCAATGACAACTCAGGGAGATATTGTTTCCTCCATGCTCATTAACTCTAGAGTTCCAATTGCCAGGCTCAACAACTTTCTCACAACAGCCATCATGCCAATCATAGCTAGTAATGGTCCTCGGAGCACAAGGATATGGTTTCAGAGATAGTAGAGTTGACATTAAGGTGGTCCTATTTGAAGAAAATGGCTCTCTGTCGGTCTCTCAAGCTTCAATGATCACTAGTCAAGCCTCATCATTCACTGTTACCAACCTGGTCTCTGTTTGTCCTCTTGGATCCTACTTGCTCATGACCATGTTGCTGCCGATCAGCTACTGCCTGGATATGCACCGGACATGCTTCTACTGGATTCCCATGGCATGCATCCTACCCCTATTCTGGACAACACACAACACGATAGTGTGGGTCTGGGCCTTGTACTTGACAACTCGCAACCTGCTAATGTTGGTTTGGGTCTTGCTGTATCATCTACTGAAGATCAGTTCGTAATTGCTCAGGCCCATCTAGATGGCAGCTCTCAGATTCAACATGCGCCCTCTGGTTCTGCCTCTATTGGTCGACGCGGTAAGATTGCTGCTCCTAAATGCTCCATTGTCATCCGCCGAAGCACTCGCTCCAACAAATATGATGGCTTTTCAAAGTGCCCTTGGTCTCGGACACCGCCACCAAGAAATCCAAGGTCAAGCCCATGACTGTTCCTTCTGCATCCTCCGTCACGATCACTGAGATTTCTGAAGCCGCAGCAAACCCAGCAGCACCACCACCAACTCCTATCCAGGTGATTCAACACATTGGCACCAATATCTGTGCCATCCCAGCTGCGGAGCTCACGGAGGACGAGCTCCTTTGTGACAAGGATGTTGGGCCATCTTCGGCCTCTGCTTAATATTATCCTTGCTTATTTTATTTCATATTCCTATGGTACTATCAGTTAATTGGAAAGTTCTTTGTTGGAATGTCCGTGGGTTTAATTCAGACGCCAAACAATTAGCACTTTCTAATGCCATCAACTCGAGTGGGTGTGCCGTCATATGTCTGCAGGAAACTAAAAAGGCTTATCTTGATAATGCTTTCATTAAATCTTGTTGCCCACGCCGTTATGACCAATTTGCTTTTGTTCCCTCCCGCGGAGCCTCTGGTGGCATTGTTACGATCTAGAATAGTTCCATTTTTCACGCAGGTCGTTCATTTTCGATCCACACAATCAGCTTATCATTGGACATTTGTAAATGTGTACGGACCATGCCAGGGCGATCAGAGAGTGGCATTCATTCAATGACTTTTTAACTTTTTGAGCTATTGCCACTGAAAACTCACTATTGCCTTTCACCAAATTGGGCTCCTCCACAATAATGGTTCTTGTGTGGAGGACCATGCTGGCAAAGAGGCAATCATTTTCAATACCTTCAAACAAAAATTGGGCTCCTCCTCGCATCATGGGATGAAATTTGATCTTTCCAGGATTATCAAATGAATTGATGGGCTAGAAGAACTTACAACCTTTCACCAAAGAGGAGATCGACAATGTTATAAAAAACAGGCCAGCTGATCGTGCTCCTGGACCGGATGGCTTCAATGGAGTCTTTCTCAAATCATGCTGGTCGGTGATCAAACAAGACTCTTATAAACTCTGCAATCAATTCTTTGATGGAAACCTCAACCTTGAAAGTATAAATGATGGATTCATCACACTCATTCCGAAGAACAATGCCCCATCATCAGTGAATGATTACCGTCCGATCACATTACTTAATTGTTGCCTCAAAGTGATTCCTAAGCTCCTATCAAACCGCCTGAAGAAAGTGATTCGAAGGATCATACACCGGAACCAATATGGATTTCTCAAAGGATGTACGATTCAGGACTGCCTAGCTTGGGCGTTTGAATACATCTATATCAATGCCAAACCTCTAAGAAAGAAATTGTTCTTCTCAAGCTCGACTTCGCCAAAGCCTTCGACACAATTGATCATGAGGCCATGTTAGTCATTGCGAAAAACATGGGTTTCAATGAAATATGGCTTGAGTGGATTAAATGTATATTTGAGTAGGGAAAATCTGTGGCACTTCTGAACGGCGTGCCAGACTGACAGTTCCACTATAAATGTGGCGTTAGGCACGGCGATCCCTTGCCCCCCGTGATCTTTGTCTTAGCGGCCGATCTTCTACAAGCTACAATTAATGACGCTTACTCTAGAGGAGCCATTCAACTGCCCTTCCCTTGCAACAGCCAGAAAGAATACCCGGTTATTCAATACGCGGATAACACTATTTTGGCTATATGCCAGCCTGCCCCACCCAAGCAGCAATCATCAAAGATATCCTCTCTGATTATGTAGCATCGATTGGACTCAAAATCAACTTCCACAAGTCAACTCTGATCCCGATAAATTGCAATGAGGACACATATAACTGCCTGGCAAATATCTTTGGATGTGTGGTTGGCAAAATTCCGTTTACTTACCATGCTCTACCCATGGGATCGACCCGGCCTTCGGTTCAATATCTCTTGCCTCTTGTTTGTCGGGTGGAAAGACGGCTATCTGCTACACTCAACATGATCTCTTATGGGGGTAAACTATTTCTTCTCAACTTGGTTATAACCTCCCTCATAATATTCGCCCTCTGCATGCTCAAGTTGCCCCGAAGTATAATTGAACTACCGGATAAAATCAGACACGAGTGCTTGTGGACCAAAAAGACTGAGAACGGAGATTCATGCAACTCCCTTGCAGCGTGGGACATGGTTTGCCGACCCAAGGAGTCACGAGGGCTTGGCGACATTAATTTGAAAGTGCAAAGTGAGGCACTACTGCTTAAATACCTCCATAAATTCTACAACCGATGGGATCTTCCCTGGGTAGAGTTAATATGGAACACGTACTACAGTAACAGGATCCCTCATGCAACTGATCCTTGCGACTCCTTCTGGTGGCGAGACGTAACAAAACTAATGCCAATCTATCGTGGGATCACTAGAGCCCAAGCGAACACTGGCAAAGATATCATGTTCTGGAAAGATTTATGGCTTGATGAAATCCTATCAGAAACACACTCGCGGGCATTCTCATTTGTTGTTCAGGAGGATCTCTTAGTTAAAGATTTCTTGGGGACCATGATACTGGGGGGGAACCTTTCACCTCCCCCTCTCGGCCCAGGCACATGCAGAAACAAGGAATCTTCAAAGCCTGATCCTAAACATTCAACTTCATGACAGCCAACTGTTGGGGACGTAGTAATTTTAAAAAAATTCCTATGCACACGCAAGATCATGGTGATGGTATAGCAACGAGAGGGGAGAGTGTTGTCCATGTACCCTCGTAGACCGTAAGCGGAAGCGTTATGACAACGCGGTTGATGTAGTTGTACGTCTTCACGATTCGACCGATCCAAGCACCGAACGTATGGCACCTCCGTGTTCAGCACACGTTCAGCTCGATGACGTTCCCCGGGCTCCAATCCAGCAAAGCGTCGGGGATGAGTTTCGTCAGCACGACGGCGTGGTGACGATGATGATGTTCTACCGGCGCAGGGCTTTGCCTAAACTCCGCGACGATATGACCGAGGTGGAATATGGTGGAGGGGGGCACCGCACACGGCTAAGGAACGATCCGTAGATCAACTTGTGTCTCCTAGGGTGCCCCCCGCCCCCGTATATAAAGGAGCAAGGGGGGAGGCCGGGCGGCCCTTGTGGGCGCGCCAAGGAGGAGGAGTCCTCCTCCTAGTAGGAGTAGGACTCCCCCTTTCCTACTCCTACTAGGAGGGGGAAAGGAAGGGGGAGAGAGGGAAGGAAAGAGGGGGGCGCCGCCCCCCTCCTAGTCCAATTCGGACCAGAGGGAGAGGGGGCGTGCGGCCCACCCTGGCCGCCCTCTCTCTTTCCACTAAGGCCCATGTGGCCCA
>NC_057801.1:137624060-137631625 GCF_018294505.1 Triticum aestivum
CCGGCACTCCGGTTTTCTCCGAAATCACCCGGAACACTTCCGGTGTCCGAATATAGTCGTCCAATATATCAATCTTTATGTCTCGACCATTTCGAGACTCCTCGTCATGTCCGTGATCACATCCGGGACTCCGAACAAACTTCGGTACATCAAAACTTATAAACTCATAATAAAACTGTCATCGTAACGTTAAGCGTGCGGACCCTACGGGTTCGAGAACTATGTAGACATGACCTAGAACTATTCTCGGTCAATAACCAATAGTGGAACCTGGATGTTCATATTGGTTCCTACATATTCTACGAAGATCTTTATCGGTCAAACCGCATAACAATATACGTTGTTCCCTTTGTCATCGGTATGTTACTTGCCCGAGATTCGATCGTCGGTATCCAATACCTAGTTCAATCTCGTTACCGGCAAGTCTCTTTACTCGTTCCGTAATACATCATTTCATAACTAACTCATTAGTTACAATGCTTGCAAGGCTTAAGTGATGAGTATTACCGAGAGGGCCCAGAGATACCTCTTCGACAATCGGAGTGACAAAACCTAATCTCGAATTATGCCAACTCAACATGTACCTTTGGAGACACCTGTAGAGCACCTTTATAATCACCCAGTTACGTTGTGACGTTTGGTAGCACACAACGTGTTCCTCCGGTAAACGGGAGTTGCACAATCTCATAGTTGTAGGAACTTTGTATAAGTCATGAAGAAAGCAATAACAACATAGTAAACGATCAAGTGCTAAGCTAACGAAATGGGTCAAGTCAATCACAACATTCTCCTAATGATGTGATCCCATTAATCAAATGACAACACATGTCTATGGTTAGGAAACATAACCATCTTTGATCAATGAGCTAGTCAAGTAGAGGCATACTAGTGACACTATGTTTGTCTATGTATTCACACATGTATCATGTTTCCGGTTAATACAATTCTAGCATGAATAATAAACATTTATCATGATATGAGGAAATAAATAATAACTTTATTATTGCCTCTAGGGCATATTTCCTTTACCAACATGCTACTCACAAGTGGATCTGCACATGGGAAACTGAGGCTACTCGGCCAGCAAATACTACAACTTCTACTTCAAGGATGTCCGAGCTCATCAAGCATATAACTGGCCATGGAAATCTAAAACAACTATGAAAATCAAGGTGTTTGGCTGGCTCTTAATGTCTGACCGACTCAATTCCCGAAACATGTTAAAGCGGAGACATTACAACATTGGAGATGATTATACCTTCCTCCTTTGCGACTCAAAACTGGAAGAAACAGTGGAGCACCTCTTCTTTCAGTGCTCCTTGCCTGGCATAGTGCTTTGGTTCTCTCTATTTTTGATGGTGGTCGTGGTGGGGCCTAGAGGAGGTGCAGGGCCTGTCTCGGTGGAACATTGCCCTTCGGCACGGTCTGTGGCTCTCTTTGCCGCGAAGTGGCTAGGCAGTGGGATGCCCTTCGACGGTGGTTGCCACTTCCTAGCTCTTCAAGGTGCAGAGTGATCGCAGGGCAGCCGGCAACTTCTTATCTACGTCTTCTCGGTGACGTATCTCCTTTCGATTGATTCAACAAAGCTTGCTTCCGCTCTTCTCGGTCCAACTAGTGGTGTTGGGTGCTAAGTTCTTGGTGTTGGCTGCTTGTCGTAGCTCTTTTCTGGTTCGTCTTCTGTTCTTTCTTGTGCCTTCTTGTGTGTGTTGGTTGCTTTCTGTTGTACCCGATGTCTTGTATCTTTCTCTTATATATAATGAAAATGGTTCAGGCCGACGTAAGCCCGCCGTAGCACCGTCAAAAAAAACTGCTGGTCAGATCTTGGCATCATTTGGAGTACACAGGGCACAAGACTGGATTGGATCGACCTAGCAAAATCGTCCTGGAACAAACCACTGTCCATGGCAATCTTCCTACAAGCAGCGTGGAGCATCTGGAAAGAAAGAAACAATAAGCTCTTCAGGAGAATACCACTTACGAAAGCATCTTGGATATCTAGATTAAAAGTAGACCTCTCCCTCTTAACTCAGAGTTGGGGACAAAAACACCTCGTTCCTAAATTCTCTTGTAGCCTCTTTATAAACTTCTCCCTCTCTCACCTTCCCCAAAGGGGATGGCTTGTAAATAACCATATGTAAGTCCACCCCATTTGTTTATTTAATTATACAGTAGGAGCCTCTCCTATTCCTACTGTTTCAGGTGTCATTTTTTTTTTGGCAAAGGCATCATATTCTGCAAGACTGGACTCACTACAGTAATACTGAGTTCTTCCTCTGTCCCAAAATATAAGAACGTTTTTAACACTACACTAGTGTCAAAAACGTTTCTATATTATGAGACGGAGGGAGTAACACATAAGAATGGAAACTTAGCTAGATATAAGGTGCCTGGTTTCGCTACCTAAACTGAATCTTCATTTAAGATTTGCTTGCTGAACTTCAGACACAATTGACCTCTAAGTACTACAGAACACATGCCTATATTTGGAGGATATGTACAGTATATATCATAGTCATACACTTCGGATTTGTACCGTTGAAAGCAGAGCTTTATTTTTTTATGCATATATACAGCAACTCCAGTATGCATCAGGTTAGTCCTCCCGGCCATTCATCTGAACTTACAAAGCAGAGTGGATCTTTCATTTTTGCCCTATTAATGTGGGAACTTCTATCCTGTAAGCAAACCCGAATGCTTCTGTCAACATTGTTTTAAGAATACAGTATGTTAAGTTTCTCAAAAACAAAGCGATGTGTACACCAGTTTCATACAAAAAATCAAGCAACTCAAACAAGAACACGGTATCTTGTTGTCTCTATACCTGGAAATGATAAAAGATACATAGCGCGTTTACATCAATACATTTCATATCAAGGCACGGTACATCACTAAATCACAGGGCACTAAAAATTATGTCGCTGGCAATTAATGGTTGGTCCACCGATCAGTGTCTATTCTCAAGCAATTTACTTCCAAATATCAAGAGTAACAGATGAACACGTCCAATCAAACTGACAGAACGACACAAACTCAAATCTTGAGAAGTAGGAAAGATATTTGAGACATGCCATTATCTCACGGGGCATGGAGGGTGATTTACCTTTCTCCACTCGAGACTTGACCCATGCTGCATGCACTTGCAGAATAACATTTCGATCATGCTTCTAGTTCTAGACCTGGAAATTTCCCCTTGGGAGTGATCGCAGGCAGGTACATGGCCATATCGCGGCGGCACATAGGGCATGTCGACACCCTATGGAACCACGGCCCAAGGCACCTGGTGTGGAAGGCGTGAGAGCACGGCAGCACCACGGTGTCAGCATTATTGTCTCTAGCCGCCAAATCTTCCATACATATAGAGCACTCTGTACTAGTGGCCACGACGAACTGACATTGTTGATCTTCTGTGGCCTCCTTGCACGCGAGGAGCAGCGCCTTGGGTTCACTATAGACAGCCCTTACCCAAATGGTCAGAGCTAAATCGACGTTGTAGCGCAGGCCGACGCCGCTCGTCGGTATCCTGCCTACACTTGTTGTTCACGATCGCTCTAGCTAGATTCTGGGGCATGAAATCGTCCCAGTTGTCCACGGCGAGGTCGAACTCGCGGAGCTGTGGCGTCTGCTTGAGCATCTGGTGGATGGCCTCGCGGCAGGCCAAATAGCTCCGGAAGAAGGTCTCCGGGTCGTGGAGCAGGAACACCTGGTCGAACGCCTTGGGTGCCGCTTCGTGAACAAGCCTTGGCATCTTCGAACCCCCGACCTCACGCAGCTTGTAGATGACGACCAGATCGCCATGCAAGCGCACGGACCAGGGCTTGTCTTTGGCCGGGTTGATTTCTCGACGTGCGCTGTATTTTCCGCTGAATCTGCACTCTGTCGCTGCCGCGGCCAACGGCGGCATGTTCCTCAACGGAGAAGGCATCATGATCCAGCCCCCTAGCCAGCCAGCGGGGGGCGATATTATATCTCTCTCTATTAGCACGGGCAAGGAGAGCCATGGCTGGAGAAGTCATAGTCCCGGGACCGAATCCGGCTCCAATTCTGCAATCTAACGGAAACCGGACACGAAAACACGAGAAGAAAGATGGCAAGGGAACGAACGGTGCATACCTTACCCCAGCAGGCGAGCACCGTCGTTGCAATCTATATAACCCCGTTGCTCTATTCATCTTGAGCCCGACGCCTTCCCGTTCGTCTGCCGAGATGACTCGGGACGCGCCTCGTCGGCGGTCGCCGTGTTGAACTGCTTCATCGTCCTCGCCTGGTACTTACTATAGATCCCAGTCAAGGCTCATTTTAAGAAAGATTTTTTTAATTAATTGCCATTTTTACACCTATTGTCTTGAATTTCAGACTTGTCTAAAGCCTGGATACCAGAGAAAGAGGTTTGAGGAAGATCTGCAGAAGCTCCAGGCAGTATCTGTAAATAGACAGAGTAGCCATCTCCACTGTCTTCAGCAGGAGTTAAATTCTACTGCATGGCTCCCTCAAGAGGTTAGTTATTTGTTAAATTCAGTGATTAGTCTGCCAGGCCAGTCAGTGATGTAACTTTCTTTGTTTTCAGATTGGTTGCTTTATCAAGACAAGTCCTGCTGGCATACACTCTGAGGGGTCAACAAATACTTATGCAGAGGTAATTGATGCTCATCAGTCTGAAGGTGAAGATACACTTCCAGGACATCATGGTACCCAATATCTTCAACTTCTGGTCACTGGAGGCAGCAATCCCCATGGGGCGGCATCTACACCAGTGTCAACATTTGAAGAGAGTGACGATGTAAGCTTTTGTCCCTCTTCTGTATTAGAAAATGTGTTGTTGAGCAAAGGAGTGTGCTGTCAACCTCCATTTACATATTACTCCCTCCGTCCCATAATATAAGAGCGTTTTTGACACTACACTAGGGTAAACAACACTCTTATATTATGGGACGGAGGGAGTAGTACATAGTATTAGCTTTCAACTTCTATGCACATTACTTCTGTCTGCAATATGTTTATTAATTTTATTTTTATCTTGCAGATCGCCCTCAATACACTATTAGTGATATGGAAGTGCCCATGCGGCATTATGCGAGGGACCTGGCACATTGAGGATCTTGTACTAACTTCTGGTAACAGTTGGTCATTCAGCTGTGACGGTTGCGGCAAATCTGCGCGCGCTGGTTCATCTTTCTGACCGGGGTTGTAACCACTAGATTGGAAATTCTGCAGTTCCTAGCTTTCTAGTCCGTTTCTTTTTTTGAGTCTGTTTCAGGGACAGAGGATGATAACCTTTTATGCTTTTTTAGGGTGTGTATATGTAGAGCAGCTACTTAAAAGGGGCAGGGCTGGGCCGGTACTGCAAAGGTGCACCTGCTGCTCTCTGAATGAATGAGAGCGCAGATCACCTAAACTATGTTTGGCGTGTGCATCGTTATACTCAGTTTGTCTGTTGGGAAATCGCTCGGTAATGCTGAAGCTGATTGTCTGTTGCGACGGAGTTTCTGCAGTATTATCTGTATGAATTGTTTAACGATCATTTCACAACTTGTTGCAAAATTGAAAAGTATCTTAAAGTCTGCATCAATCAAGTGAACAGATAAAAAAGTGTTGATACTCAACTAGCTAAATATGAACAAGCCTACAAGGGCACCTCTCCAATCTCTGCTCTAGACGCCGGCGGCATCGATGGAGAAGAAAAGGGATCGGGCCGAGAAGAACTCTCAAGAGACTCCTGACAGGGCAGGAGCATAGAGACAGGGGAGAGAGAGATCAGGATGACACTGTTACATCAACCTTTCACAAAAAGAGAAAAATGTCCAAATGTAAATTCAGTTACTCCTTAGTATGGTTTTCAATTACAGTTTCAACAAAATTTCAGCACCAACTGAAATCACTGAAATTCAGTGAAATTCAGTTATTTCAGTTTGCATTTCAGCCAAAAGGCCGAAATATTCATTTGAATTTAATTAGATATTTGAAATTTTCAAAAAATATTTTGAAAAATATTTGATTTCCTGTGTACTACTGAATTTGCTGAATATTTTGACCGAAATGTAATATTTCAGTGTCTACTGAAATTAATGAAATTCAGTGAATTTTAGTGAAATCTCACTGAAAGTGAAAACCACCTTACAGATCATGCGCAAAATATCATTATTGTAGCGAAATCTGCAGTAACACGAGTTATGTGTCATTGTCCTTCCACATGAAAAGAACAACTTGATTTGGAAATAATTGAGGAAGATATTTTGTTGAAAGGAGGTTTGAAGATTATCATCACTGATGGTCTCCAAGTGCTTCTGGTTTTACCGATCCCATGTTATTCTTTCTATACAGTAATGGGATACAGGAGCAAGGCAACTGCTCAGGAAATCATTACGGACATAGAGTCGCCACTCACCACACACACTAAACAAAAGAGCCATAATTGTGCATTTTAGTAGTTCTGGACTTTTATGGGAATAAATGTTACTCTTACTTGGGATAATAGACTTGGCCTTTTAACATCAGTAAGATGAATCGGAAAACAAGGCTTGTATTGGAATTACTATGTGAACGCATATGTTTCTTTTTTTTGTGAGATTTGACAAAAGAAGCTCCTCCGGAGGCAGATGATACGCTCCTTGATTGGTGGCTCCAAACTAGGGCTACCTTCCAGGGAGCGCTCAGAAGAGGATTCGATACTTTCGTCACTGCGGTTGCTTTGTCACTTTGGAAACAGAGGAATGCTAGAGCTTTCAATTGCCCGGAGCAAATCAAGTCGGCAATTCAATTGCACAAGCACACCATGGAGGAGATCAAGGAGTGGAAAGAGGTTGGGCTAGGCGTGGGTGTTCTCAACCATTTTGTGAGAGAGTAGGCTTAAGTTAGAGGTGTTGGTGTTGAGTTGTAAGCTTGCGGCGATATTCGCATCCCCAGCAAGCTCTTGAATTATGCTTTCTATCTTCTATAAAAGTATGGTACGCCTTTGGCGTACTCTCGAGAAACGAAAGCAGCTCATTGGTCTCATGTGCTAGGCGTTAGCCGGCTGTAGCCACGGCGGTAGGGGGGAGGGAGAGGGGTGGAAATTAGTTATCGCCCCAACCATTGTATCTGGCTTAACTCATGATCGACATGTGTGTCATGTGAACAATTGCAACATTTTCTCCATGTTTTTTAGAAAGATTGTGAGAAAAACATCACATCATTTCAAACAAAGACGTACAACAAGAATATGCAGGCATGCAACAAATACCATTGACTGGAGAAACACTAATGCAGAATCGGGCTTCAATGCCGGTTCGTAACGGCCTTTAGTGCCGGTTTGCCAACCGGCACTAAAAAATGGGGACTAAAGGCCCCCCTTTAGTACCGGTTCGTCACGAACCGGCGCTAAAGTGCCACCACGTGGCACGAGCCAGGCCCGGGGTGCGCGTAGGGCATTAGTACCGGTTGGTAACACCAACCGGTACTAAAGATTTGGGGGGGGGGGTTGATTTATTTTCCATTCAATTTTTTTTGTTTGCTGTTATTTCACGATACTACAAATTGTACACGTTATGCATATATATAAATAGATTTTCTCGTACGTAGAACCGCATATA
>NC_057801.1:137632166-137638580 GCF_018294505.1 Triticum aestivum
TGCACACCAGAAGTGCTTATTCTGCTAACACCCACGCGCACCCCACTCCCCACCTTCTCCCCGATCCCTCACCCCACCTTCTCCCCTCACCGCCGCCTCCCAGCAAGCCACCGCCCCGGCCATCACACCCCGGCGCGGCGCCCCCCACCTTCTTCCCTGCACCACAGCCCCGGCCATCACCCCCTCCCCCCCACCAGCGCCACCAGGGCCCCTGCGACTCCACCGCTCCTTCCTACCACCTTCCCGCGCCACCGCCCCTACCTCCCCGCCAGAACCGCTCCTGGATCTGGCCACCACACGCCGGCCACTACAACCTCTTCTGCTCCCTCTCTGATGCGCGCGGTGGGAGGGGGTGAGGGCGCCGCCAGCCCCGGTCCAGATCCACTGCGGTGGCCGGCTCACTGAAGCTCCACGGCGGACATCTGGGATCCCGACCCTAGCTTCCCCCTGGTGCCGCCCCCCTACCCGCCATTGACGGATGACCTGCGAGCATGGCAGTCCAGTGGCCGTGGCATGCAGTCCAGTCCAGTCCGGCCCACCTACCCTCCACCTTTCACTGCCGGTGCCGCTCAAGCGCCCGTCCAACTCCCTCTGTTGCCAGATCCCCCATGGCCCCTTCCTTCCTCTGCGCGCCGCTGCTCCAGGTCGCAGCCACCGCGTTCCACCATCAACAGCATGGGAGCAACGCGACCCCTTCCCGCTCACGGATCCGCGCCCTCCCATGCGTGGTAGCCGGATGGCAGGGCCGGCGAGGTCCTACGTGTCAGAGACGGGAAGGAGCGGCTCCCGCGGCCTCCTCTGCCAAACATCATGGGCGGATCCGTCGATCCCGCGACCTCCTCTGTCGTCGGAGTCGCCAGCCCACAGCCCCCTCCTCTCCCCTATTACCTCTCCTGGATGGAGCACCGGGCATCACCACCCCTACCGGATCCACGAGATTTGGCCGGAACCCCGCCATTGGCCACCGGAATTGGATCGTGCAATCCCATCCTACTCTCCCTCCTACTGTCAGGCTACCATCCATGGGCAACCTCGGCACAACTTCCCCTCCACCTACATCCCTCCCGGGGGCGTGCAGTTCTGCCCACGGGGGCGTGCAGCTCAACCAACAGGTGCGTGCAGCCACGGGTGCTACTGTCGACCATAGCCCACGGCCGATGCAATTCGACCACCCCCCTATTCGTGAAGTTAGTTTGGCTATGAAAATTATGTGTATTTTCATTTTTCTCACGGGCACAGCTCAATTTTCTTTTTCATGCTCTTCAGTTTTATCACGAGTGCAGCCCAGTAGTCCCCAGCTTGCAGGGTGCCGGGGCACCTGATGTAGGTTGGTGCGCGTGGCCTTGCAGTTGGATTTTGATTTGCAAGTTGATGCCTTGTGCGCTTCAGTGACGAGGTGCAGCCTCAGTTCTGCTCAACCAGTGATGAAGTCCCACTGGGTTAAAAAAAGTTGCTGGCTTTTATGTTAATTGTCTGTACAACCTGCGTAAAAGAATTGCAAGGCCAAGTTCTTTATGAAAAATTATGCTTAGATGAGGTTCGGTGTAAAAATCCTATGTGGTTCTCTTGGAAAAACCAGAAAAAAGAGAACAACTCAGAAAGAAGTCCACTTATTTTAGAAAGTAGTCACTAGGATTTTCCGCGGGGTTTACTTTCACCAACAAAAATGAAGTTCTCTAGTGTTAACCATGGGGTTCACAAACTTTGACCATGTGGTCCACATAAGCTAAAGAAGTTAAGGAAAAGACAGAAAAGTCATGCGGTTCACTAACTTTGACCATGTGGTCCACATAAGCTAAAGAAGTTAAGAAAAAGACAGAAAAGTCATGCGATTCACTCATAGAAAAAAATGTTGTCCTTATTTCTCGATATTGCAGTACGGTTTTTGTCTCATGAAGTGTCGTTGCTCGTCGAATGCAGTTTGGTTCATCTGAATTGAAAACAAAAATAACAACTTTAAAACGAAACCATGAAGTTCACTTGACTGCCTGCTGCAGTGCGGTTTCCCGTTTGAAGTAGTGCGTTCTTCTGTCCGATGAAAGGTCCACTCGCTTGGTCAACGCGCGTAAAAAGTTAATAAGTATGAAAAAAATACAAAAAAAACTCATGAGGTTCACTTTTGATAGTGTTGCGGTTCATTTTCGGGAGTGTTGCGGTCCACTCCCGTTTAAAAAAAGTTGAAAAAAAGACAACAAAAACTTTTGCGAGAAAGTTTATGTCTAACAAAAAGAAATCATGAAGTTCACTTAACTGCATGCTGCAGTGTGGTTTTCGTTCGATGCAGTGCAGTTTTCTGTTGGATGACGCTCACTCGGCGATTTGGGTGTCGCAAAAGGCAGAGCGTCCGCATTTCTGTAATTTTAAAACTGCTCTTAAACCATAAGGAATTAGAGGGACTCTTCTACATGAAAAAGTTGCGTCTCGTCGATATCTTTCCAACGGCGTATGATTTGAATGATTCCGACCAGCCGTTTGTAAAAATTTCGCCAAAAAACAGTCGCTGCCTCTCGAAGTCAGCCGCACGATTTTCAAAATTAACTAAAAATAGTAAGGAATCTTAAAACCATTTCAACATATGAAAGTTGCGCCTTGTCCGTAGCTTTCCAACGGCGTATCATATGTCTCGTTTTGACAAACGGTTAGAAAACTGAAGCAAAAACAGTACCGAAAATTTCAAAACATTTGAAAAACAGAGTTTCGCGATTTAGTAAATTTGAAACTGCTCTTAAACCGTAATGAATTAGAGAAAGATTTATATATGAAAAAGATGCGCCTCGACGATATCTATCCAACGGCGTATCATTTGCTTCATTCCGAAAAGCGGTTTAGAAAAAAAAACGCGAAAAAATGCTCGCTGCCACTCGTCATCCACCGCACTATTTTCAAAACTGCTCTTAAACCGTGTGGAATCTCGAAAAGTGTTCAACATGTCGAAGTTGCGCCTAATCCATAGCTTTTCAATAGTATATTACATGCCTTATTCTGATAAACGGTTAAAAAATTAGAGCAAAAACAATACCGAAAAAATAGAGCGTGCAGTTTTTTCCGACGAGAAGTTCACTAGTCTCTATTGCAGTGCTCGTCGTTAAAATGATGCAGTGCGCTTCTGTTGAGCGTGCAGTGCCGAAGTGGTGTGCAGAATAGTTATTCTGCTAATATTAGCAGAATAGACCACCTAGTGGTAGTTACCACTGCCCCCGCTGCCATCAGATTGCATCAAGATCCGATCTCATCTTATCGGGTTATGGGTGGAGGCAAGGTAGATTTATTTGGACCGGCTTAATTAGTTTGCTGAGCTCCCGATTTTCTTGGCCTAGCTGATCGTTTTGGTCGTCTGTATATATTTAAGATTGGATCTGGAGGATGCATGCAATCTAAATAACCTCATTTCTCTCTCCAAGTAGATCTCTACGTCCGACGGATATTCAACAAAACGGCAAAAGGAAAAAGGTACACAATCATTGTTCTGCTGAAGTACATGCATATACGTGAGAAGCTGATTCATTTCCTATTTTACTTTTGTTTAATCATCAGGCGGGACATGGCTCCAATGTTCTCCATCGCCAGCCTCCGGCCATGTCCTTCCCCATCCCTGCCAACTGTAATGATGTGTATGAAATTGGATCGAAAAGCAATCATACGTATACATCATACTGATTTTTATTCCTTTTTTCCGCTGAGTCCTGTCTTGGGCGCACATGGATTGATGCTGCTCTTGCATTCGAGTGTTTGCCGACGGTGTCAATACCTAGGAGGCGCAGAAACTAACAGGCGACTATCGGCATGTCAGCTGCGACGAGAACAATGTACGGCTGCTGCAGACGCGCAGATGCACGAATGGCCGCATGTCCACAAGTTCAGCGGTGCAAGGGCAACATACGGCGCACGACGATGGCGCCGCTAATGATGTACGGTGGCGTAGATAATGGGAACCTCCCATTGAGATCTTCCGATGATCCATGCATGGCATCACGTCTGCATCATGTACATGCATGCCGTTAGGTGCCGTGTACTACTTCATACTGATCTGATCGGATGCATTAGCTAGATGTCTATGTAGATACACTGTTGTAAATCACGTTCACCGTACTCCTATATGTATACTCCATACATACTTCTTTTTCTTCTTTTTTTTTGCCGGGACATACTCCCTTTTTATATACACATATACTCTATACTACTACCTACAACATACTACATACTACATACTAAAAAAACTATATCTACATGAAAAAGATATACTACATACTCTTTTTTTGAAAATAATACACACACACACACCCATAGTCTTTGTGAAGAAAAACTTCTATATACACATACACATACTCCATGTGAAAATTTGTAAATATACTCCATACTATAGTATAGTATGTTGTACGCACCATAATTCTAAAACGAACATACACACGAGATACTACTTTTTTGGGACACATACACGTAAAAGGGTTTTAATACTCCATACTCCAGCTTGGTGTTAATACTCCATACTCTAATAATCAAATGGTTATACTTCGTACTCCAATTTTAGGGTAGTAGTGCATACTCCATACTACAATCATTACATGTTCATACTCCATACTACAGACCCTCAAAAAAAAAACTCCTACATGTATACATGAGTATACTCTATGCGGTTTTAAAATGGGCAATATATTTCATACTATATTAGAAGAATCCAAAAAGAGTTATACATTCCCATACTACCTATTTCCAATAGAAAATACTTAAAAAACTAAGTATGTAATCTGGATAAAAAATTACCATCTACAGTGCAATAATATCACGTTCATATGCTTATCCGATGGAAAAATTGTTGTACACACGCAGGGATTAAGTAGGTGGTTGCAACAGCCTGTCACCAACTTGCCGAATTATTTTATTATAAAAACCGAATTAGTTTCTGCCTACTAATTGCATGGGCACCTGCTAACAGTATCCATTTACCCGGCTGACTTGATTTCACGTTTGAGGGAGGGGGAAGAGGAACACGTGGAGGCCAAAGAAGAGGTGGTGGTAACTACCACTGCTTGTAGATAAAATTTGTCATATATATATATATATATATATATATATATATATATATATATATATATATATATATATCATCGAATGTCTCACAAACCAACACCATTAATTATTCACACATACACATCTATATACATATACACAATTTCTCCTACATATATATGTTGCCTTTGGTGCCTCCGGAGCACGATGGCAATTGATTCATGGGGGCGGTAGCGGGTAATAGTATTCTTCTTTGGGATCTATGACTTGGTCGAGCAAAAATCCGGCTATTTCCTCTTGAAGTGCTAGTATGCGGTCCGATGGTAGGAGCTTATCCCGCACCGATCTGAACTGTTAAGAAGGAGATTAATATATGCATGTGCGTTAGTTGTGTGACTAGATATCGTTAATGGTGTGAATAGTATTCTGACAAACGTACCCAGTCCTGTCTATCAGATCTGCTCCTTTCGCACGTCATCATCTTAATATATATAATCTCGAATACATCGTCTCGAATATTATATATCGAATACATCACTAGCTAGGTACCTAATAAAGATCGAGTACTACAGAAGAATCTAGGGCGCCACTCGCGGTTCCTGGGGCGCGCGTGGTGCACACCCAAAGAGAAGGAACCATCACAGGATCATATCTCCGGTCATTTGCCCAAAGAACCCGCCAAGTAGTGGAGAACCTGACGTCGTCCATAGCAGTCATGTAGCGATGGACGTGCTCATCTTCCTCCCTAACACGGCAACGCACCACATCCGGCGGGGCCGGCTGCCTCTGCACCGAATATGGCCCACGCGAACGCCACCAAAGAAGATCAGGGTCGATGACGGGACCCGAGGTCGGGTTCCTCACCAAGCTGCGTGCCCCTCCAGGTAGCACCTCCCAGTGCCAGCCCGGTGGAGCCCAGTCCCGGACATGGGTCCCCTGAAGCAGGACGTCGTTGCGAACGGGTCGACGGCGAGGATGCGGGTCGGGCATATCGTCGAGAACAAATACTATATGCCCGTAAAAAGTAACATTTTTTAAATGATTGGATTGTGATAACTAAAATTCTATATATATGCAAATTCTAACAATTTGACATTAATCTAATTCATCTAACTAAAACTAATTCTAAAATTTCCTGATTATATAACTAACATTTCCATAAAAATTCTAATATTTATATAACTAAAAAACAGAAAAATTGCTAACATTTCTATAAATATTTCTATAACTAAAAAACAGAAAACATTTATAACAATTCTATATAACTAACATTTCTAATATTTATATAACTAAAAAACAGAATAATTTCTAACATTTCTATAACTAAAAAACAGAAAAATTTATAACAAACAAACTAATGTGTGTGTGTAGTGTGTGTGTGTGTGTGTGTGTGTGTGTGTGTGTGTG
>NC_057801.1:137724904-137757823 GCF_018294505.1 Triticum aestivum
TATGTTCCATGCTTTGATGTTGTTTGATAGTTCAACAAATATATCAGAACTTGCTGTAGCTATTTGATGCATTTTTTATGATATGATGAAATTTGATCTGAATGTTAGTTTGATGATCGGCTCACTCGGGAAGCCATCTTATATAGAACCACCATTCTAGGCTTAATGAAGTGATCATATTGTTCCAATTGCATGTCTCCAGGTCACTAGTCATCATCTTCTTGTATAGATTTTGTGTGCTGGTTTGGTTATTTCAAATAATCCATTTGTGTGCTGGTTTGGTTTCTCTTGCTTGGTTTGGTTTGCAAAATGTGAAATAGATCTCCCACTAATGCCAATCATTTTCCTCCATATGCTAGCTTGAGATGGAAAAAATGAAGGACGCGCCGGTACCAGAAGGTGAAGAGCCAAAGTCTGCTGTTGAAATTGTCGAACAAGTCCTCAAGACCGAAGTCAAGCAAAGCACATTCCTCAGGAATGTTGGGCTCCAGTCATCTAGGAACAACTCCGGCAAAGTTGCTGCTCATGTTCGTGACCTTGAGCAGAAGCTGGAGAGGTCCGAGCTTCAAGCTGAACTGGTGCAAGAAGAATTGGCGGCAATCAAGATGAAGGCGGAAGAATCTGAAGCTGCATGCGACAAGGAACTTGAGCTGCTGCGCAAGAAGTCTCAAGAACAGGAAGAGAAGTTAGCCTACTTGATGGCTCTCTTTGGAGCTAAGGTAGTTTGATGGTCGTGCTATGAACCTCTTTGTCTGTGAGCTAAGGTAGTTGTTGCATTTTGAACCTGGGAGCTGAGAGTTGTTGCATTTTGTTGCATTTTGCTGTTTAAACGGGTTATGTGATCACTTGTGAACCTGGGCCTTTCTATGAAGTTATGTGATCTTGTGAACCTGGATCACTTGTGGATCATTTTGTTTATTTTCTGTGAAGTTATGTGGATCACTTGTGGATCACTTGTGCACCTGGGCTTGTGGATCACTTGTGCACCTGGGCCTTTCTGTCTATAGTTATGCAAAATGAGAACCTGGGCTCTAAAAAGGCCAAGGCCCAAACAAGAATTAGACCAAAAAGGCTTGGGCCTAAAAAAAGAAATGACTGTAAGAAAAAAATTATAAAAAGGCTGCATAACAGAAAATAAAAAGGCCAAGGCCCAAATTCGAACTAGACTAAAAAGGCTGTGGCCCAAAACAATAGTGGAATATAAAAAAAATCATCAGAAAAAGGCTCCATTCCCAGAAATTAAAAGGCCAAATTATTGGGCCAAGCCCATGCAGATAAGCAAAATAAAGAGAAAAAAATTAAAATTAAATGGGCTGAATTATTGGGCTTGGCCCATCAAGACGGCTGAAATGGACCGGGCTGATTCTATTTTACGACCTTTTCATTTGGTCGTAAGTCTGCCACGTCAGCTTGCCACGGTGGATCTGACGTGGTGTGGTCGGATTGCTAGTGACCAAAACAGTTGGTCGTTAAATCTACGACCTTTTTTTTGGTCGTAAACGTTTGCGACCATTCCAGAAGAAAGGTCGCTATAGTTAGTTTATGACGGCCAGCTTTTGACCTTATGTTTTTGGTCACAAAAAGGTCACAAATTTCCATTTGTGACCATTCAGTGACCAATAGTGGTGGTCACAAGTTGATATATTTCTTGTAGTGAACTTCCACAAGTCAACTCTGATCCCGATAAATTGCAATGAGGACACCTATAACTGCCTGGCAAATATCTTTGGATGTGTCGTTGGCAAAATGCCGTTTACTTACCTTGGTCTACCCATGGGATCGACCCGGCCTTCGGTTCAAGATCTCTTGCCTCTTCTTTGTCGGGTGGAAAGACGGTTATCTGCTACACTCAACATGATCTCTTATAGGGGTAAACTATTTCTTCTCAACTCGGTTATAACCTCCCTCATAATATTCGCCCTCTGCATGCTCAAGTTGCCCCGAAGTATAATTGAACTACTGGATAAAATCAGACGCGAGTGCTTGTGGACCAAAAAGACTGAGAACGGAGATTCATGCAACTCCCTTGCCGCGTGGGACATGGTTTGCCGACCCAAGGAGTCAGGAGGGCTTGGCGTCATTAATTTGAAAGTGCAAAGTGAGGCACTACTGCTTAAATACCTCCATAAATTCTACAACCGATGGGATCTTCCCTGGGTAGAGTTAATATGGAACACGTACTACAGTAACAGGATCCCTCATGCAACTGATCCTTGCGGCTCCTTCTGGTGGCGAGACATAACAAAACTAATGCCAATCTATCGTGGGATCACTAGAGCCCAAGCGAACACTGGCAAAGATATCCTGTTCTGGAAAGATTTATGGCTTGACGAAATCCTATCAGAAACACACTCGCGGGCATTCTCATTTGTTGTTCAGGAGTATCTCTTAGTTAAAGATTTCTTGGGGACCATGGCACTGGGGGGGGGGGACCTTTCACCTCCCCATCTCGGCCCGGGCACATGCAGAAACAAGGAATCTTCAAAGCCTGATCCTAGACATTCAACTTCATGACAGCGAACATGCTACGAGAACTGGATCTGCACATGGGAAACTGAGGCGTACTCGGCTAGCAAATACTACAAGTTCTACTTCAAGGATGTCCAAGCTCATCAAAGCCTGATACACTGATAATCGCTGTTGCTAGCGAAGCCGCCACCATAACTCTCAAAAAAACACTACACGATTTTGCCCTTGCAACGGGGCTGGTCATCAACTTCCAAAAATGGCACTTCTCACCATCGCCACCGACTCTTCCACTCAACATCGCTACAGCTATTGGATGTTCTTTATCCTCCTTTCCACTAATATACCTAGGTCTTCCCCTCTCCCCTACCAAACTGCCACTCACAGCCTTCGACCCGATCATAGATAGTTTTCAGAAATTCCTCTTCGGTTGGGCAGCGCGCCTCCTCTCATGTGGTGCTCGCCTGACACTACTGACTGCGGTCCTAGACTCATTAACAATTTATTTCATGTCAGTTTTTCGTCTACCTAAGTCGATCGTAGCTAAACTTGACGCCATTTGGAGGGCGTTCTTCTGGTCCAACGAGGCAACTTGCACGGATGTGAGCTACTTAGTCGCGTGGAAAAATGTTTGCAAACCGAAAGACACTGGTGGTCTAGGCATTAAAAATCTAGAAGTTCAGAACCGCTGCTTTCTTATGAAATTCTCATTCAAGATTCTGCAGAACCCAAACATCCCTTGGACACAGTGGTATCACCACCAGTACCCTCTTGGCATCACAACAAAAACTTCTAGACCCTCCTTTCTTTGAAAAATTATCAACAAAAACTTGCCACTGCTCATTGAGCACTCATTTGTGATCACATACAATGGCCTCTCCACCTTTTTCTGGCTTGATAAATGGCTGCTACAATCGCCTCTCCACAAAGTTTTTCCCAACCTCTACTCACACTCCATGGATGACAAGGTTTTAGTGGCTACAGTATGGCAAAACAGCTTATTGGCGAACCTGCGGAACCGTCTGTCTAATGCTGCTGCTCGCGAGTTGGATAGTGTGTTGTTGTTGTTGCAGGATTTCCAGCAGGTGGACCGATCCGACGAACGGTCCCTCACCCATGGACTTCAGTTCTCTGCCAAGAACGCCTGCTCCTCCATTGTTGCTGAAGATTCCGCCGACCCTCACCATGACTTTGTCTGGGCCTCCAAGGTTCCGATCAAGGTCAAGATCTTCGCCTGGCTTCTTCTCCGCGATCGGCTAAACACGAAAGCCAACATGCTTCACAAGCATATTGCCCAATCAGCTGCTTGCCCCTGTTGTCAAGACCCGCATGAGGATGCCCTTCACCTCATCTCCAACTGTTCTTATGCGACACAGGTTTGGTCCTCCTTGGGTCTGCCATCGCCAACCTCCCTTGCTGCTCTGCACCAACACCCAATGATTCTGGGCCTCAACCCCAACATCTGGCCATCTGTGGCTCTGACTGTTGCATGGAAGCTATGGGACTCGAGAAACGCTCTCGTGTTCAGAAATGAGGATCACTCCCACAGAACTACAATACGAAACATTGTAGCAGATTTCTCCCTCTGGGTTTTCCGGTTCAAAAAGAAAGAAGACAATATCTCTGCTAAGCAATGGCTTAACTTCCTCTCTTCCGCTATTCACTAAAAGTTGATGTTGTAACTCAACTACTGTTGTAATTCTCGACTCCTCTTTGAGTGGTAATATATTCAGGTGGGGAAGCTCTCCCCCCCGGTGACCGTTCAAAAAAAATCAAGGTGTTTGGCTGGCTCTTAATGTCTGACCGACTCAATTCCCGAAACATGTTAAAGCGGAGACATTACAACATTGGAGATGATTATACCTGCCTCCTTTGCGACTCAAAACTGGAAGAAACAGTGGAGCACCTCTTCTTTGAGTGCTCCTTGCCTGGCATAGTGCTTTGGTTCTCTCTATTTTTTATGGTGGCCGTGGTGTGGCCTAGAGGAGGTGCAGGGCCTGTCTCGGTGGAACATTGCCCTTCGGCACGGTCTGTGGCTCTCTTTGCCGCGACGTGGCTAGGCAGTGGGATGCCCTTCGACGGTGGTTGCGACTTCCTAGCTCTTCAAGGTGCAGAGTGATCGCAGGGCAGCCGGAAACTTCTTGTCTATGTCTTCTCGGTGATGGATCTCCTTTCGATTGATTCAACAAAGCTTGCTTCCGCTCTTCTCGGTCCAACTAGTGGTATTGGGTGCTAAGTTCTTGGTGTTGGCTGCTTGTCGTAGCTCTTTTCTGGTTCTTCTTCTGTTCTTTCTTGTGCCTTCTTGTGTGTGTTGGTTGCTTTCTGTTGTACCCGATGTCTTGTATCTTTCTCTTATATATAATGAAAATGGTTCAGGCCGACGTAAGCCCGCCGTAGCACCGTCAAAAAAAACTGCTGGTCAGATCTTGGCATCATTTGGAGTACACAGGGCACAAGACTGGATTGGATCGACCTAGCAAAATCGTCCTGGAACAAACCACTGTCCATGGCAATCTTCCTACAAGCAGCGTGGAGCATCTGGAAAGAAAGAAACAATAAGCTCTTCAGGAGAATACCACTTACGAAAGCATCTTGGATATCTAGATTAAAAGTAGACCTCTCCCTCTTAACTCAGAGTTGGGGACAAAAACACCTCGTTCCTAAATTCTCTTGTAGCCTCTTTATAAACTTCTCCCTCTCTCACCTTCCCCAAAGGGGATGGCTTGTAAATAACCATATGTAAGTCCACCCCATTTGTTTATTTAATTATACAGTAGGAGCCTCTCCTATTCCTACTGTTTCAGGTGTCATTTTTTTTTGGCAAAGGCATCATATTCTGCAAGACTGGACTCACTACAGTAATACTGAGTTCTTCCTCTGTCCCAAAATATAAGAACGTTTTTAACACTACACTAGTGTCAAAAACGTTTCTATATTATGAGACGGAGGGAGTAACACATAAGAATGGAAACTTAGCTAGATATAAGGTGCCTGGTTTCGCTACCTAAACTGAATCTTCATTTAAGATTTGCTTGCTGAACTTCAGACACAATTGACCTCTAAGTACTACAGAACACATGCCTATATTTGGAGGATATGTACAGTATATATCATAGTCATACACTTCGGATTTGTACCGTTGAAAGCAGAGCTTTATTTTTTTATGCATATATACAGCAACTCCAGTATGCATCAGGTTAGTCCTCCCGGCCATTCATCTGAACTTACAAAGCAGAGTGGATCTTTCATTTTTGCCCTATTAATGTGGGAACTTCTATCCTGTAAGCAAACCCGAATGCTTCTGTCAACATTGTTTTAAGAATACAGTATGTTAAGTTTCTCAAAAACAAAGCGATGTGTACACCAGTTTCATACAAAAAATCAAGCAACTCAAACAAGAACACGGTATCTTGTTGTCTCTATACCTGGAAATGATAAAAGATACATAGCGCGTTTACATCAATACATTTCATATCAAGGCACGGTACATCACTAAATCACAGGGCACTAAAAATTATGTCGCTGGCAATTAATGGTTGGTCCACCGATCAGTGTCTATTCTCAAGCAATTTACTTCCAAATATCAAGAGTAACAGATGAACACGTCCAATCAAACTGACAGAACGACACAAACTCAAATCTTGAGAAGTAGGAAAGATATTTGAGACATGCCATTATCTCACGGGGCATGGAGGGTGATTTACCTTTCTCCACTCGAGACTTGACCCATGCTGCATGCACTTGCAGAATAACATTTCGATCATGCTTCTAGTTCTAGACCTGGAAATTTCCCCTTGGGAGTGATCGCAGGCAGGTACATGGCCATATCGCGGCGGCACATAGGGCATGTCGACACCCTATGGAACCACGGCCCAAGGCACCTGGTGTGGAAGGCGTGAGAGCACGGCAGCACCACGGTGTCAGCATTATTGTCTCTAGCCGCCAAATCTTCCATACATATAGAGCACTCTGTACTAGTGGCCACGACGAACTGACATTGTTGATCTTCTGTGGCCTCCTTGCACGCGAGGAGCAGCGCCTTGGGTTCACTATAGACAGCCCTTACCCAAATGGTCAGAGCTAAATCGACGTTGTAGCGCAGGCCGACGCCGCTCGTCGGTATCCTGCCTACACTTGTTGTTCACGATCGCTCTAGCTAGATTCTGGGGCATGAAATCGTCCCAGTTGTCCACGGCGAGGTCGAACTCGCGGAGCTGTGGCGTCTGCTTGAGCATCTGGTGGATGGCCTCGCGGCAGGCCAAATAGCTCCGGAAGAAGGTCTCCGGGTCGTGGAGCAGGAACACCTGGTCGAACGCCTTGGGTGCCGCTTCGTGAACAAGCCTTGGCATCTTCGAACCCCCGACCTCACGCAGCTTGTAGATGACGACCAGATCGCCATGCAAGCGCACGGACCAGGGCTTGTCTTTGGCCGGGTTGATTTCTCGACGTGCGCTGTATTTTCCGCTGAATCTGCACTCTGTCGCTGCCGCGGCCAACGGCGGCATGTTCCTCAACGGAGAAGGCATCATGATCCAGCCCCCTAGCCAGCCAGCGGGGGGCGATATTATATCTCTCTCTATTAGCACGGGCAAGGAGAGCCATGGCTGGAGAAGTCATAGTCCCGGGACCGAATCCGGCTCCAATTCTGCAATCTAACGGAAACCGGACACGAAAACACGAGAAGAAAGATGGCAAGGGAACGAACGGTGCATACCTTACCCCAGCAGGCGAGCACCGTCGTTGCAATCTATATAACCCCGTTGCTCTATTCATCTTGAGCCCGACGCCTTCCCGTTCGTCTGCCGAGATGACTCGGGACGCGCCTCGTCGGCGGTCGCCGTGTTGAACTGCTTCATCGTCCTCGCCTGGTACTTACTATAGATCCCAGTCAAGGCTCATTTTAAGAAAGATTTTTTTAATTAATTGCCATTTTTACACCTATTGTCTTGAATTTCAGACTTGTCTAAAGCCTGGATACCAGAGAAAGAGGTTTGAGGAAGATCTGCAGAAGCTCCAGGCAGTATCTGTAAATAGACAGAGTAGCCATCTCCACTGTCTTCAGCAGGAGTTAAATTCTACTGCATGGCTCCCTCAAGAGGTTAGTTATTTGTTAAATTCAGTGATTAGTCTGCCAGGCCAGTCAGTGATGTAACTTTCTTTGTTTTCAGATTGGTTGCTTTATCAAGACAAGTCCTGCTGGCATACACTCTGAGGGGTCAACAAATACTTATGCAGAGGTAATTGATGCTCATCAGTCTGAAGGTGAAGATACACTTCCAGGACATCATGGTACCCAAGATCTTCAACTTCTGGTCACTGGAGGCAGCAATCCCCATGGGGCGGCATCTACACCAGTGTCAACATTTGAAGAGAGTGACGATGTAAGCTTTTGTCCCTCTTCTGTATTAGAAAATGTGTTGTTGAGCAAAGGAGTGTGCTGTCAACCTCCATTTACATATTACTCCCTCCGTCCCATAATATAAGAGCGTTTTTGACACTACACTAGGGTAAACAACACTCTTATATTATGGGACGGAGGGAGTAGTAGATAGTATTAGCTTTCAACTTCTATGCACATTACTTCTGTCTGCAATATGTTTATTAATTTTATTTTTATCTTGCAGATCGCCCTCAATACACTATTAGTGATATGGAAGTGCCCATGCGGCATTATGCGAGGGACCTGGCACATTGAGGATCTTGTACTAACTTCTGGTAACAGTTGGTCATTCAGCTGTGACGGTTGCGGCAAATCTGCGCGCGCTGGTTCATCTTTCTGACCGGGGTTGTAACCACTAGATTGGAAATTCTGCAGTTCCTAGCTTTCTAGTCCGTTTCTTTTTTTGAGTCTGTTTCAGGGACAGAGGATGACAACCTTTTATGCTTTTTTAGGGTGTGTATATGTAGAGCGGCTACTTAAAAGGGGCAGGGCTGGGCCGGTACTGCAAAGGTGCACCTGCTGCTCTCTGAATGAATGAGAGCGCAGATCACCTAAACTATGTTTGGCGTGTGCATCGTTATACTCAGTTTGTCTGTTGGGAAATCGCTCGGTAATGCTGAAGCTGATTGTCTGTTGCGACGGAGTTTCTGCAGTATTATCTGTATGAATTGTTTAACGATCATTTCACAACTTGTTGCAAAATTGAAAAGTATCTTAAAGTCTGCATCAATCAAGTGAACGGATAAAAAAGTGTTGATACTCAACTAGCTAAATATGAACAAGCCTACAAGGGCACCTCTCCAATCTCTGCTCCAGACGCCGGCGGCATCGATGGAGAAGAAAAGGGATCGGGCCGAGAAGAACTCTCAAGAGACTTCTGACAGGGCAGGAGCATAGAGACAGGGGAGAGAGAGATCAGGATGCCACTGTTACATGAACCTTTCGTCCAAATGTAAATTCAGTTACTCCTTACAGATCATGCGCAAAATATCATATTGTAGCGAAATCTGCAGTAACATGAGTTATGTGTCATTGTCCTTCCACATGAAAAGAACAACTTGATTTGGAAATAATTGAGGAAGATATTTTGTTGAAAGGAGGTTTGAACTTTGAAGTTTATCATCACTGATGATCTCCAAGTGCTTCTGGTTTTACCGATCCCATGTTATTCTTTCTACACAGTTATGGGATACAGGAGCAAGGCAAACTTGCTCAAGAAATCTTTACGGACATAGAGTCGCCACTCACCACACACACTAAACAAAAGAGCCATAATTGTGCATTTTAGTAGTTCTGGACTTTTATGGGAATAAATGTTACTCTTACGTGGGATAATAGACTTGGCCTTTTAACGTCAGTAAGACGAATCAGAAAACAAGGCATGTATTGGAATTACTATGTGAACGCATATGTTTCTTTTTTGTGAGATTTGACAAAAGAAGCTCCTCCGGAGGCAGATGATACGCTCCTTGATTGGTGGCTCCAAGCTAGGGCTACCTTCCAGGGAGCGCTCGGAAGAGGATTTGATATTTTCGTCACTGCGGTTGCTTGGTCACTTTGGAAACAGAGGAATGCTAGAGTCTTCAATCGCCCGGAGCAAATCAAGTCGGCAATTCAATTGCACAAGCACATCATGGGGGAGATAAAGGAGTGGAAAGAGGCCGGACTAGGTGTGCGTGTTCTCAACCATTTTGTGAGAGAGTAGGCTTAAGTTAGAGGTGTTGGTGTTGAGTTGTAAGCTTGCCGCAATGTTCGCATCCCCGGCAAGCTCTTGAATTATGTGATAGAAACATAAGGCAAGAGTAATTGACCACACAATTGTGGGTTCCGTGTTACCTCATATATATAGACAGGTTACAAGATAATCATGGAAACAAATCAATACAATTCTAACCATAATGGCCCGATTTATATGCAAATATAGGAGCACTAAATATGACAGGCTATGACCAGATCGGATTGCCTAACATCCCCTCGCAGTCACAACGGGAGATTCTCGGACGCTGAGACTGGACCGAAAATCCAAGAACAATGGCGATGGCAATCCTTTGGTGAACATGTCCGCGAACTGTCGGGAAGAAGGCACATGAAGAACTCGAATGTGCCCAAGCGCAACACGATCTCGAACGAAGTGAAGATCGATCTCGATGTGCTTGGTACGCTGATGCTGAACGGGGTTCGTGGACATGTAGAAGGCGCTGACATTGTCGCAAAAAATACTGTGGCAGCAGAGAGAGGTCGGTGAAGCTCCTGGAGGAGTTGGCGAAGCCAACTTGCTTCAACGACGACATTAGCGACAGCTCGATACTCTGCCTCAGCACTAGAGCGGGAGACGGTGTGCTGGCGCTTGGAGGACCATGATACCAGGTTGTCGCCAAGGAACACACGGTAGCCAGAGGTCGATCGGCGAGTGTCAGGACAACCAGCCCGGTCTGCATCAGTGTAAGCAACAAGGCGATCCGGGATGAGGGTGTGAGTTGAAGGCCGTGGTGCAGGGTACCCTTGACGTAGCGGAGAACACGCTTGACCAAGGTCAAGTGCTGGTCACGGGGATCATGCATGTGAAGACAAATCTGCTGGACGGCGTAGGCGATGTCAGGACGTGTGAACGTCAGGTACTGAAGAGCACCAGCTAGACTCCGATACTCCAAAGGATCAGCAACAGGTGAGCCAGTGGCAGCAGCCAGCTTAGGCGATGTGTCCACGGGTGTTGAGGCAGGGTGGCAGGAGATCATGCCAGCACGCTCGAGAATCTCGAGAGCATACTGTGTCTGCGAGAGGAACATCCCACTGGAGTCACGACGAACAGCAAGTCTGAGGAAGTGGTGTAGCTCGCCCAAATCGGTCATGGCAAACTCGGCGCTGAGAGCGGTAATGACGCGCTCAAGCAGGGTCGATGTAGAAGCTGTGAGGATGATGTCGTCGACGTAGAGGAGAAGATAAGCAGTCCCCATGGAACCGTGCAGAGTGAATAGTGATGTATCCGACTTGGAGCAGGTGAAGCCGAAGGAGGTGATGAAGCTCGCAAAGCAGTGATACCACGCACGAGGGGCTTGCTTCAGGCCATAGAGTGCACGGTTGAGGCAGCACACATGGTCAGTGCAAGCGGAGTCAACAAAGCCAGTTGGCTGGTGACAAAAGTCCACCTCGTTAAGACGCCCATGAAGAAAGGCGTTCTTGACGTCGAGTTGGCGAATCATCCCGTTAGAGGAGAGGGTGACCAAGAGGATGACCCGGATGGTAGCCGGTTTAACCACCGGGCTGAAGGTCTCATCAAAGTCGATGTCGTGTTCCTAAGAGAATCCGCGCAACACCCATCGAGCTTTGTAGCGATCGAGGGTGCCATCGCTTGATCTTGTGACGAAAGACCCATTTGCCGGAGACGACGTTGGCGTTGGCTGGCGGGAGGACAAGTTCCCACATGTCGTTGGCGAGGAGAGCACCATACTCGTCAGTCATCGATGTGAGCCGGTTCGGGTCTTTTAGAGCACCACGAACAGACTTAGGAACCGGTGATGGAGCATCTTCCGTGTCGACGTGGAGGTTAAGATGCTCACGTGGACCGATGGTCTTGCCAGCTTGGCGGCAGGTCACCATGTGGTGAGGAGCAGCCACAGCCGGTCGACGAGTTACCGGTGGAGGAGGGACGACCACAGGTGCTGGGGGCGGTGGACACGGCGTGGAGGAGGCAGCGTCAGAGGCTACGGAGCCAGAAACCGCTGGAGATGGGCCGCGGTCGATGAGACCGAGGCAGGCGAGGCTGGATGGGCCGGTGAATGGCCCAGCGCAGGCGAAGCCGGATGGGCCGCCGGTGAATGACCCGGGGTGCGCAAAGCTGGTGTGCGCGAGACCGACGTCCGCACGGCCGAGTGAACCGGCATGGACGGTGACGAGTGGGCCGTCGTGCGCGAGGGTTACGAGGCCGGCTCGGAGGTTGTCGGTGAGGAGGCGAGGCGTTGTCCAGCGGACCGAGACGACCCAACGGAGGGACGCAACCCAACATGCATGGGTGGCACGACGACCGAGTCGAGTATGTCGATCGGATCAAACGTCCGAGGGCGGTGTAGAGGCGAGCTGCTGCATGTTAAAGACAGAAAAAAGAGGAGCGAACAGGAACCGAGTTTCATCAAAAATCACATGGCGAGAGATGATGATGCGACGAGTTTCAAGTTCCATGCAATGATAGCCATGGTGGTTAGATGGATAGCCAAAAAAACACATGCGACTGAATGGTGCGACAGTTTGTGAGACATAGTGGATGCGATGTTGGGGTAGCATAAACAACCAAAAGTACGAAGAAGGGTGTAGTTTGGTATTTTGCTAAAAAGAGCGAAGAAAGGACGGGAAGCCGCATGGGCTTTGGTGGGTAATCTATTGAGAAGATAGGTGGACGTATGGAGGGCTTCAACCCAAAATTTTGGAGGAATGGTCGCTTGAAAAAGCAAAGTACGAACTACATTGTTGATAGTGTGAATGTTGCGTTCAACTTTACCGTTCTGTGGAGAGGTGTATGGGCATGAGAAACGTAGGAGGATCCTGTGCTGGATGGAGAGATCCTGAAGGGTGCGATTGTCGAATTCGCGGCCGTTGTCACATTGGATCGCTTGGAGAGAAAGAGAGAACTGTGTAGCGACATAAGTACGAAAGTTAGACAAAGAGCAAAAGCTTCAGATTTTTGCCACATGGGATGTGTCCATACATAGTGAGTGAAATCATCTAAAACGACAAGATAATATTTGTAGCCAGATACACTCTCAATAGGTGAAGACCACAAATCACAGTGAATTAACTCAAACGGTCTATGAGTATGAGTGGTAGAAGCAAAACAAGGTAAACGGACATGACGGCCAAGTTGACAAGCATGGCACAAACTAGGATCCTTTTGCACTTTATTTATTAAGAAAAAGGGTTTTCCCCCGCTTTATATTATAAAGCAAACACCTGATACATCCAGCTTGCTGGGGCCGCAGCACAGAAAAGCCCAAAAGAAAAACAAGAAGAAAAAAGAGAAATAAATGCCGACACCGGCAGATCAATGATGCATCCATTTTGCATCATGCTTTTATATCAATATTTATTGCATTATGGGTTGTTATTACATATTATGTCACAATACTTATGGCTATTCTCTCTTATTAACAAGGTTTATAATGAAGAGGGAGAATGTCGGCAGCTGGGATCCTGGGCTGGAAAAGGAGCAAATATTGGAAACATATTCTGCACAGCTCCAAAAGTCCTGAAACTCCACGAAAGTCATTTTTGAAATTAATAAGAATTATTGAGCGAAAGAGGTACTAGAGGGGGCCCACACCCTGGCCACGAGGGTGGGGGCGCGCCCCCTGCCTCGTGGGCCCCCTGGTGGCCCTCCAGTGCCCATCTTCTGCTATATGAAGTCTTTTACCCTGGAAAAAATCATAAGCAAGCTTACAGGACGAAACTCCGCCGCCACGAGACGGAACCTTGGCAGAACCAATCTAGGGCTCCGGCGGAGCTGTTCTGCCGGGGAAACTTCCCTCCGGGAGGGGGAAATCATCACCATCATCATCACCAATGATCCTCTCTTCGGGAGGGGGTCAATCTCCATCAACATCTTCACCAGCACCATCTCCTCTCAAACCCTAGTTCATCTCTTGTATCCAATCTTTGTATCCAAACCTCAGATTGGTACCTATGGGTTGCTAGTAGTGTTGATTACTCCTTGTAGTTGATGCTAGTTGGTTTATTTGGTGGAAGATCATATGTTCAGATCCTTAATGCATATTAATACTCCTCTGATTATGAACATGAATATGCTTTGTGAGTAGTACATTTGTTCCTGAGGACATGGGTGAAGTCTTGCTATTAGTAGTCATGTGAATTTGGTATTCGTTCGATATTTTGATGAGATGTATGTTGTCTCTCCTCTAGTGGTGAAATGTGAACGTCGACTACATGACACTTCACCATTATTTGGGCCTAGAGGACGGCATTGGGAAGTAATAAGTAGATGATGGGTTGCTAGAGTGACAGAAGCTTAAACCCTAGTTTATGTGTTGCTTCGTAAGGGGCTGATTTGGATCCACTAGTTTCATGCTATGGTTAGGTTTACCTTAGTACTTCTTTTGTAGTTGCGGATGCTTGCAATAGGTGTTAATCATAAGTGGGATGTTTGTCCAAGAAATGATAGCACCCAAGCACCGGTCCACCCACATATCAAATTATCAAAGTAACGAACGTGAATCATATGAGCGTGATGAAAACTAGCTTGACGATAATTCCCATGTGTCCTCGGGAGCGCTTTTATCATTATAAGAATTTGTCCAGGCTTGTCCTTTGCTACAAAAAGGATTGGGCCACCTTGCTGCACTTTATTTACTTTCATTGCTTGTTACCCGTTACAAATTATCTTATCACAAAACTATCTGTTACCTACAATTTCAGTGCTTGCAGAGAATACCTTACTGAAAACCGCTTGTCATTTCCTTCTGCTCCTCATTGTGTTCGACACTCTTACTTATCAAAAGAACTACGATAGATCCACTATACTTGTGGGTCATCAAGACTCTTTTCTGGCGCCGTTGCCGGGGAGTGAAGCGCCTTTGGTGAGTGGAACTTGGTAAGGAAACATTTATATAGTGTACTAAAATTTACCGTCACTTGTTACTATGGAAATTAATCTTTGAGGGGCTTGTTCGGGGCATCTTCGCCCCGACCAGTAGGGCAAAGAGTTGCTCCTCAACCTACTGAACCTATTGAAAATGTTTACTTTGAGATTCCTTCGGGTATGATAGAAAAACTGCTAGATAATCCCTTTGCAGGAGATGGAACATTGCATCCCGATTTACACCTTATCTATGTGGATGGAGTTTGTAGACTATTTAAGCTTGCAGGTATACCCGATGATGTTGTTAAGAGGAAGGTCTTCCCTTTATCTTTGAAGGGAGACGCATTGACATGGTATAGGCTATGTGATGATACGGGATCTTGGGACTATAAACAATTGAAATTGGAATTTCACCAGAAGTTCTATCCTACACATCTTGTTCATCGTGATCATAATTATATATATAATTTTTGGCCTCGCGAAGGAAAAAGCATCGCTCAAGCTTGGGGGAGGCTTAAGTCAATGTTATATTCATGCCCCAATCATGAGCTCTCAAGAGAAATGATTATTCAAAAAATTTATGCTCGACTTTCTCTCAATGATTGCATCATTTTCGATACTTCTTGTGCTGGTTCTTATATGATGAAGACTATTGAATTCAAGTGGGACTTATTGGAAAGAATTAAACGCAACTTTGAAGATTGGGGTTCTGACGATGGTAAGGAGTCAGGTATGACACCTAAGTTTGATTGTGTTAAGTCTTTTATGGATACCGATGCTTTTCGTGGATTTAGCACTAAATATGGACTTGACTCTGAGATAGTAGCTTCTTTCTGTGAATCATTTGCTACTCACGTTGATCTCCCTAAGGAGAAGTGGTTTAAATATATTCCTCCTACTGAAGTAAAAGTAGTTGCACCTGTTACAATTAAAGAAAAGATTATCACTTATAATGATCCTATTGTTCCTACTACTTATGTTGAGAAACCACCTTTCCTTGTTAGGATAAAGGATCACGCTAAAGATTCAACTGTGGTTCGTAAGAGTAATACTAGAACATATACACCTCCTGAGCAAGTTAAAGTTGAACCTAGTATTGCTATGGTTAAAGATCTCTTGGCTGATAATATAGATGGGCATGTTATTTACTTCTGTGAGGAAGCTGCTAATATTGCTAGACCCGATGCTAAGATACATAGACTGTTGTAGGCATGCCTGTTATTTCTGTTAAAATAGGAGATCATTGTTATCATGGCTTATGTGATATGGGTGCTAGTGCCAGTGTAATACCTATTTCCTTATATGAAGAAATTATGCATGATATTGCACCTGCTGAGTTAGAAGATATTGATGTTACAATTAAGCTTGCAAATAGAGATACTATTTCACCAATTTGGATTGTTAGAGATGTTGAAGTCTTGTGTGGGAAAATTAAATATCCTGCTGATTTTCTTGTTTTTGGTTCCCCACAAAATAGCTTTTGTCCCATTATATTTGGTAGAACCTTCTTGAATACTGTTAATGCTAAGATTGATTGTGAAAAGAATGTTGTTACTATTGGTCTGGGGGATGCGACACATGAGTTTAATTTTGCTAAATTCCGTAGACAACCCCATGATAAAGAATTGCCTAGTAAGGATGAAATTATAGGTTTTGCTTCTATTGTCGTGCCTCCTACTGATTGTTTAGAACAATATTTGCTAGACCATGAAAATGATATGTTTATGAATGAAAGAAGGGATATAGATGAAGTATTCCTTAAACAGGGTCCTATTCTGAAACACAACTTACTTGTTGAAATCCTTGGGGATCCTCCTCCACCCAAGGGTGATCCCGTGTTTGAGCTCAAACCTTTACCCGATACTCTTAAATATGCTTATCTTGATGAAAAGAAGATATATCATGTTATTATTAGTGCTAACCTTTCAGAGCAAGAAGAGGAAAGATTATTGAAAACTTTGAAGAAGCACTGTTCTGCTATTGGATATACTCTTGATGATCTTAAGGGCATTAGTACCACTCTATGCCAACACAAAATTAAATTGGACGAAGACACCAAACCAGTTAGAGATCATCAACGACGGTTAAATCCTAAGATGAAAGAAGTGGAAAGAAAGGAGATACTAAAGCTCCTTGAGGCAGGTATAATTTCTCCCGTTGCTGATAGTGAGTGGGTAAGTCATGTCCATTGCGTCCCTAAGAACGGAGGTATTACTGTCGTTCCTAATGATAAAGATGAATTGATTCCGCAAAGAATTATTACAGGTTATAGGATGGTAATTGATTTCCGCAAATTAAATAAAGCTACTAAGAAAGATAATTACCCTTTACCTTTTATTGATCAAATGCTAGAAAGACTATCCAAACATACACATTTCTGCTTTCTAGATGGTTATTCTGGTTTCTCTCAAATACCTGTGCCAGCTGACGATCAAGAAAAGAATACTTTTACTTGCCCTTTCGGTACTTTTGCTTATAGACGTATGCCTTTTGGTTTATGTAATGCACCTGCTACCTTTCAAAGATGCATGATGGCTATATTCTTTGACTTTTGTGAAAAGATTTGTGAGGTATTCATGGATGATTTCTTCGTTTATGGGTCCTCTTTTGATGATTTCTTGAGCAACCTTGATCGAGTTTTGCAGAGATGTGAAGACACTAGTCTCGTCTTGAATTGGGAGAAGTGCCACTTTATGGTTAATGAAGGCATTGTCTTGGGGCATAAAATCTCTGAAAGAGGTATTGAAGTTGATAAAGCTAAAGTTGATGCTATTGAAAAGATGCCATGTCCCAAGGACATTAAAGGTATAAGAAGTTTCCTTGGTCATGCCAGTTTTTATAGGAGGTTCATTAAGGACTTCTCTAAAATCTCTAGGCCTCTGACTAATCTATTGCAAAAAGATATTCCTTTTGTTTTCGATGATGATTGTGTAGAATCATTTGAAATACTTAAGAAAGCTTTGATCACTGCACCTATTGTTCAGCCACCTGATTGTAATTTACCCTTTGAAATTATGTGTGATGCTAGTGATTATGCTGTAAGTGCTGTGCTAGGGCAAAGAGTTGATAAGAAATTAAATGGTATTCAATATGCTAGTAAAACTCTAGACACCGCCCAGAGAAATTATGCTACCACTGAAAAAGAGTTCTTAGCAGTTGTATTTGCTTGTGATAAGTTCAGACCTTATATTGTTGATTCTAAAGTAACTATTCACACTGATCATGCTGCTATTAAATATCTTATGGAAAAGAAAGATGCTAAACCTAGACTTATTAGATGGGTTCTCTTGCTACAAGAATTTGATTTGCATATTATTGATAGAAAGGGAGCTGAGAACCCCGTTGCAGACAACTTGTGTAGGTTAGAGAATGTTCTTGATGACCCACTACCAATTGATGATAGCTTTCCTGATGAACAATTAGCGGTCATAAATTCTTCTAGTACTGCTCTATGGTATGTTGATTATGCTAATTACACTGTTGCTAAATTTATACCACCTAGTTTCACATACCAGCAAAAGAAAAAGTTCTTTTATGATTTAAGACATTACTTCTGGGATGACCCACACCTGTATAAAGAAGGAGTAGATGGTGTTATTAGACATTGTGTACCTGAGCATGAACAGGAATAGATCCTACGCAAGTGTCACTCCGAACCATATGGAGGACACCACGCTGGAGATAGAACTGCACATAAGGTATTGCAATCCGGCTTTTATTGGCCTACTCTCTTCAAAGATGCCCGTAAGTTTGTCTTGTCTTGTGATGAATGTCCAAGAATTGGTAATATTAGTAGACGTCAAGAAATGCCTATGAATTATTCTCTTGTTATTGAACCATTTGATGTTTGGGGCTTTGATTATGTGGGACCTTTTCTTGCCTCTAATGGATATACACATATTTTAGTGGTTGTTGATTACGTTACTAAGTGGGTAGAAGCTATTCCAACTAGTAGTGCTGATCATAACACCTCTATTAAGATGCTTAAAGAAGTTATTTTTCCGAGGTTTGGAGTCCCTAGATATCTCATGACTGATGGTGGTTCACATTTTATTCATGGTGATTTTCATAAAATGCTTGCTAAGTATGACGTTAACCATAGAATTGCATCTCCTTATCACCCACAATCTAGTGGTCAAGTAGAATTGAGCAATAGAGAGCTCAAATTAATTTTGCAAAAGACTGTTAATAGATCTAGAAAGAATTGGTCCAAGAAACTTGATGATGCATTATGGGCCTATAGAACTGCATATAAGAATCCTATGGGTATGTCTCCATATAAAATGGTTTATGGAAAAGCATGTCACTTACCTCTCGAACTTGAACATAAGGCATATTGGGCCATTAAAGAGATCAATTATGATTTCAAACTTGCCGGTGATAAGAGGTTATTTGACATTAGCTCACTTGATGAATGGAGAACCCAAGCATATGAGAATGCCAAAGAAAAAGTTAAAAGATGGCATGACAAAAGGATACAAAAGCGTGAGTTTAATGTAGGTGATTATGTTTTGCTATTCAACTCTCATTTAAGATTTTTTGCAGGAAAACTTCTCTCTAAATGGGAAGGTCCTTATGTTATCGAGGAGGTCTATTGTTCCGGTGCCATAAAAATCAACAAATTCGAAGGCACAAGTCCGAGGGTGGTGAACGGTCAAAGAATCAAACATTATATCTTAGGTAACCCTATAAATGTTGAAACTAATATTATTGAAACCGTAACCCCGGAGGAATACATAAGGGACACTTTCGAGAATGTTTCAAACTCCGAAAAGGAATAGGTATGTGGTACGGTAAGTAAACTGACTCCAAAACAGTTCTAATGGCAATTTTTCTCTGTTTTGGAATATTTAAGAAAATAGGAAAATAAGAAGTAGTCCAGGAAGGACACGAGGCCTCCACGAGGGTGGAGGGTGCGCCCACCCCTACTGGGCGCACCCCCTACCTCGTGGGCACCTCGTGTGCTCTCCGGACTCCGTTTTCTTGCACGATACTTCTCTCGGTCGGTAAAAATTCATTATATAATCTCCCGAAGGTTTTGACCACCGTATCACGCAAAAATCTTATGTCTTTGTTTCGAGTTATTTCTGTTATAGATTTAGAGCAAGATATCTTCTCAAGAGTCAGTCGGGGAGAGTCGGGTGTCTCACCCGACGCCATGTCCAGGAGCAAACAGCGATGCTTATCACTTTGGGCCATCAATAGAGGATGATATGGAGGCCGACTTGAAAAGGATAGATGCCATGGAGGAGGATCAAGAAGTTACCTCTCGCTTCCAAGCAGGATTCATGATGGGGGAACTATAGAGCTTAGCTATTCTAAACTCAATCATCCCTTCCAATGTTAAATTTCTTTCTTATGAAAATATGAAAAAGAGTGTCACTTGTTCTCCAGAAGCTATGCAGCATCCTTGGGTTAAAGGAGCTTTAGCCGTCACGGGCAAGCTCCGTAGGGAAAATATGGACCTCAAGCAACAAGTCAACAAGCTCGAGGAGGAGAATCGTATCCTGAGGGGCATCATCGACAAGAAGATTACAACACCAACCTTGAAGAAGGAGACATAATCACATGGGTATGGGCACTCCCCTTGGAAACTGCCAAGCTTGGGGGAGGTGCCTCGGTATCGTATCACCATCACACTCCTATCTTTACTGTTTTACTTAGTTCGATCCTTTTAGTAATATCTTGATCTAGCAGAATAAAGTTTTGGTATGAATTAGTTTTGAGTTTTGCTTTGTGACACCTCTATGTAATTGAGTCCTTGAGCTATATATAATAAAGATTAGTGTTGAGTCAAGGGCTTTTCTATCTTGCTATGATCTTGAGAAAATAGAAAGAATAAAAAGAAATAAAAGAGTTCATATTGATCTTATGGATAGTAATGACTTCACACATAAAGAGCATGACGCATAAAAGTTGTTGAGAATTGACAAACATAGTTTTGGTCATCATTGCAATTAATAGGAAGTAATAAAGAAAGAGAGATTCTCACATATAAATATGCTATCTTGGACATCTTTTATGATTGTGAGCACTCATTAAAGTATGACATTCTAAAGAGTTGATGTTGGACAAGGAAGACAACGTAATGGGTTATGTTTTCTCACATCTCAGTTAAAGTATATTGTCATGGATCGTCCAACATGTTGAACTTGCCTTTCCCCCTCATGCTAGCCAAATTCCTTGCACCAAGTAAAGATACTACTTGTGCTTCCAAATATCCTTAAACCTAATTTTGCCATGAGAGTCCACCATACCTACCTATGGATTGAGTAAGATCCTTCAAGTAAGTTGTCATGTTGCAAGCAATAAAAATTGCTCTCTAAATAAGTATGACTTATTAGTATGGAGAAAATAAGCTTTACACGATCGTGTGATATGGAAGTAATAAAAGCGACGGACTGCATAATAAAGGTTCATGTCACAAGTGGCAATATAAAGTGACGTTCTTTTGCATTAAGATTTTGTGCATCCAACCCTAAAAGCAGATGACAACCTCTGCTTCCCTCTGCGAAGGTTCTATCTTTTACATTATGCAAGAGTCAAGGTGATCCTCACCTTTCCCTTTTTCATTTTATCCTTTGGCAAGCACCTTGTGTTGGAAAGATCCTGATACATATATCCAATTGGATGTAAGTTAGCATGAACTATTATTGTTGACATTACCCTTGAGGTAAGACGTTGGGAGGCAACACTATAAGCCCCTATCTTTCTCTGTGTGCGATTAAAACTCCAGAACCATAAGTATTGCGTGAGTGTTAGCAATTGTAGAAGACTATATGATAGTTGAGTATGTGGACTTGCTGAAAAGCTCTATTCTTGACTCCTTCCGATGTTATGATAAATTGCAATTGCTTCAATGACTCAGATTATAGTTTGTTAGTTCTGAATGAAGCTTCTGAACCATACTTGACATTGTGAATAGATTGTTACTTGAGCATAAGAAATCATATGACAATATATATATATATATATGTTGTTGTTATAAGAATGATCATGATGCCCTCATGTCCGTATTTTATTTTTATCGATACCTCTATCTCTAAATATGTGAACATATTTTTCGATTTCGGTTTTCGCTTGAGGACAAGCGAGGTCTAAGCTTGAGGGAGTTGATACGTCCATTTTGCATCATGCTTTTATATCAATATTTATTGAATTATGGGCTATTATTACACGTTATGTCACAATACTTATGGCTATTCTCTCTTATTTTACAAGGTTTATCATGAAGAGGGAGAATGCCGGCAGCTGGGATTCTGGGCTGGAAAAGGAGCAAATATTGGAAACCTATTCTGCACTGCTCCAAAATTCCTGAAAGTCCACGAAATTCATTTTTGGAATTAATAAGAATTATTGAGCGAAAGAAGTGCCATAGGGGGCCCACACCCTGGCCACGAGGGTGGGGGGCGCGCCCACCCCTACTGGGCGCGCCCCCTGCCTCGTGGGCCCCCTGGTGGCCCTCCGGTGCCCATCTTCTGCTATATGAAGTCTTTTACCCTGGAAAAAATTCATAAGCAAGCTTACGGGACGAAACTCCGTCGCCACGAGGCGAAACCTTGGCGGAACCAATCTAGGGCTCCGGCGGAGCTGTTCTGCCGGGGAAACTTCCCTCCGGGAGGGGGAAATCATCACCATCGTCATCACCAACGATCCTCTCATCGGGAGGGTGTCAATCTCCATCAACATCTTCACCAGCACCATCTCCTCTCAAACCCTAGTTCATCTCTTGTATCCAATCTTTGTATCCAAACCTCAGATTGGTACCTGTGGATTGCTAGTAGTGTTGATTACTCCTTGTAGTTGATGCTAGTTGGTTTATTTGGTGGAAGATCATATGTTCAGATCCTTAATGCATATTAATACTCCTATGATTATGAACATGAATATGCTTTGTGAGTAGTTACGTTTGTTCCTGAGGACATGGGTGAAGTCTTGCTATTAGTAGTCATGTGAATTTGGTATTCGTTCGATATTTTGATGAGATGTATGTTGTCTCTCCTCTAGTGGTGTTATGTGAATGTCGACTACATGAAAATTCACCATTATTTGGGCCTAGAGGACTAGGAATTGGGAAGTAATAAGTAGATGATGGGTTGCTAGAGTGACAGAAGCTTAAACCCTAGTTTATGCGTTGCTTTGTAAGGGGCTGATTTGGATCCACTAGTTTCATGCTATGGTTAGGCTTACCTTAATACTTCTTTTATAGTTGCGGATGCTTGCAATAGGGGTTAATAATAAGTGGGATGCTTGTCCAAGAAAGGACAGCACCCAAGCACCGGTCCACCCACATATCAAATTATCAAAGTAACGAACGCGAATCATATGAGCGTGATGAAAACTAGCTTGATGATAATTCCCATGTATCCTCGGGAGCGCTTTTCTCATTATAAGAATTTATGTAGGCTTGTTCTTTGCTACAAAAAGGAATTGGACCACCTTGCTGCACTTTATTTACTTTCATTGCTTGTTACCAGTTACAAATTATCTTATCACAAAACTATCTGTTACCTACAATTTCAGTGCTTGCAGAGAATACCTTACTGAAAACCGCTTGTCATTTCCTTCTGCTCCTCGTTTGGTTCAACACTCTTACTTATCGAAAGGACTACGATAGATCCCCTATACTTGTGGGTCATCAATCCAATGAAGAAAGGAAGACCGGCAACCATTGCACCCTCCAAAGAAGTACCACCACGCTTCCAGCATCCCGAAGCGCCGCGCGCCAAGCAACACCTTCAAGAAGGAATGCAACGATGCCATCGCTGTTGCCCGAACAAGTTCTAGGGTTTCCTCGGTACATGAGGGATGGTGGGGAAGGGATATACCCGATGCCCCTCAAGAAGGTCCGACGGCACCCGCAGGCGTCATCGCATCGGTGTCGACAGGCCGACAGGGATTTCTCCCGATCCACAACCACTACCACCACTCTAGACAGTTCGTAGTGCACCACCCATGCAGCCTCCCACCAGCATGTGCCACCACGGTTACTGAACTATCCTCGCCGTCTCTCTGGAGCTGCCAACACGAGGCCTCGAGAGGGAAAGGAGACAACGGCCACGAGAGCAAACACTACTCGACCGGTGGGAGGGAACAGCCTCCATCGCAAGAGCGAAGCCGACTGGACGTGGCGACGAGGACTTGCCGGGCCCTACGGCCCGGCCGGGCCCACATGGACCCGGACAGTCCCTGTCACCATGCTGCAACACGCCGACCAACAAAGTACTCGCTGCCCGTAGACCGTCGTCGCCTCGCCACTGCCACCAGGAAGCGACGCCGCCGAGCACCATGCCACCGGCCCGAACCAACCCAGACGGGCCCAGATCTGGGCTCGGTGGGCGGACCCGGCCAATAGCGCCATCGTGCCGCCCCACAGCCAACGGCCGTGCCGCCGCGTCGAGGGCCACCATGGCAAGCAGCAGCGTCGCCGCCTTGCCACACCATCGTCGGTCACCATGCCCGAGCAGGAGGGATAGCGCGCGGGGAAGGACAGGCTCGTCGCCGCCGGCAGCACCACACTGGCAGGGCCCGGCGGCGCCCACCGGCGACGGGGGGGAGGGAGGAGCGAGGGGAGCTCGGAGGAGAGATGGGTCGAGGCCCCCAGTCGCCCCGCTCGGGGGTGGGGGACGCGGGGGTTACAGGGGAGGGAGGGGGAGGGAGGGGAGGAGGAAGGGGCGGGGAGGAGGGCAAGCGGCGGCGAGGGCCGGCGGCGGCGGCGCGCGGCTGGGGAGCCGCCGGCGGCGCGGGAAACCCTAGGGAGGAGCGGGCGATTGCACTTTATTTATAGGAAGCAAGGATGACGAGACGAGGCGCCGGAACGCGTCATGACCCGAGGGGCCGAGGCGCCGGTGCCAAAGGGTGGAGTCGACGGTGATGGCGGTGAGAGCGTGCGGCGAGGTAGTGAGCGGATAGAGGTCACCCGAGCTACTGCACCTAAGAATCACGTGCCCTGTCCTGAGATCCTTCACAGAAGAGCCCCAAGGGTCAAATTCAACCGACCAATATTTGCCAGTGGTAAATTGACGAACTGAGATTAAATTCTTAACAATACGAGGAGTAACAAGGACATCATGAAGAGTGAGATGATGAGAGGTGGGGAGACGAACATGTCCAGAATGAGTGACAGGAATAGAAGAACCATCACCAATGATGACATGTTGATGTGGAGGAGTTGAAGAGAGGGAGGTGAGATTACCCGTGTCTGAAGACATGTGAGCGGAGGCTCCAGTGTCCATGTGCCACTCCATAGGAGCCTGGAGACTCATGGTATTGAAGTAGCCCGCGAGGGCGGACGAATCCCACGTCTGTGCCGAGGAGGAATCATAGGCGGGGTAGCGGGTCTAGGAGTACGTCGCCTGTGGGGTTGGATGTGATGGGGCAGGTAGGGCCATGTAGCCCTGAGCAGGAGGGTGATGCAGCGGCACTGAGGGGCGGGGTCCCGGTCCGAGGATACTGATGGGGTTGGCATGACCGTGCGTGGGCGCGCCAGGACCCATCATCGGGTACATGTGGATGGCACCGGTCCAGGGGTTCTACATGTTGGGGAAGATGGGGACGCCACCGCCCCAAGTCTTCTTCTTCTTCCTCTTGTAGCGGGCCGGTACCATACCCTGTGGGAGCACCATACGGCGCCGGAGCATCGAGACCGGCCGGTTGTGGTAGTGGAGGCGCAGATCCCCCGCGAGGCCCACCGTTGGCGGGAGCGGAGTAGAAGACCACGGGCGACGTAGAGCTCGGGCAGGAGGACGGCTTAAGTTCCTGCAGAAGAAGCATGTTGCGAAATTCAAGGAACGTGGGGAACGACTTGATGAGAGGCATGAGGTTGCCGATGTCCTTGTAGTGTTCGTTGAGGCCCTTGATGGTGTTCCACACCAGAGCGTCATCAAAGATTGGGGAATTAACGTCGGCGAGAGCATCGGCGACCGTCTTTTGCTCGAGGCAGTAGGCGGTGACAGTCTTGTCGCCTTGGACGATGTTGCGGAACTTCTGGACGAGGTAGCCCGCATGCGCCTGTTGGTTGTCGCGGAAGAGGGAGGTGATGCCGGCGAAGACAGCGGCAACCGTGGTACCGGCTGCCATGACCATGTCGGTGATGTTGGGGTTGATGGAGCCGTACATCCACCGAAGGACGGTGGAGTCCATCCGTAGCCACTCCGCGTCAGCTGGAGGGGGTGCCGGTTCAAGATGATCGGCGAGGGCGAACTGATTGGCGGCAATGGTGAGGAAGTTGCGCCACTTGGAGAAGTTGGATGCCTTGAGGTCGAGGGTGATGGGGATGAGGCTCTTGATGTTCTGGATGGAGTTGGCTTGCGCCCATAGGGCAGCGTGGGGATGGAGAGGGCCGGCGTCGGGCATGGCGGCGGCGGCTGGAGGTGGAGAGGAGGGTCGACGCGGCACCCTAGGGCGGCTGCAGAAGTGGATGGGGATGGAAGAGAATCGTTTGGCTGATACCATGATAGAAACAGAAGGCAAGAGTAATTGACCACACAATTGTGGGTTGCGTGTTACCTCATATATATAGACATATTACAAGATAATCATGGAAACAAATCAATACAACTCTAACCATAATGGCCCGATTTATATGCAAATATAGAAGGACTAAATATGGCAGGCTATGACCAGATCGGATTGCCTAACATTATGCTTTCTACATTCTATAAAATTATGGTACGCCTACCTTCTATAAAAGTATGGTACGCCTTTGGCGTACTCTCGGAAAACAAAAGAAGCTCCTTGGTCTCATGTGCTAGGCGTTAGCCGGTTGTAGCCACGGCGGTAGGGGGAGGGAGAGGGGTGGAAATTAGTTGCCCCCAACCATTGGATATGACTTAACTCATGATCGACATGTGTGTCATGTGTACAATTGCAACATTTTTCTCCATGTTTTTTAGAAAGATTATGAGAAAAACATCATATCATTTCAAAAAAACACGTACAACAAGAATATGCAGGCATGCAACAAAATACCATTGACCGGAGCAGGTATGCTTGAAAATGGCTTGCAACACTCACATCATGGAAGACAAATACATACAATATACATGATTGACGAATACAACAATGAAGAATCACCTTTGTAGCATAAAATTGATCCTTACCAATAGGCATGCGGAACTATTGGAACATACTTCTTGTGTGTACACAACAAACACCATACACACATGTAAAAACACCATAAGTAGCATAATTTTTTTTTGATTTTTTGACCTCACATCATCGACAATGGAGGCATCGCCTTCTGCACAGATTTGAGCTTGTTTCCAACCACAAATCAAGCTCACCAAATCCTTGTTGGAGCAAAATGTGACTCATGGTCCCGTTTGTCCCAATCTCTATCAAAGGTAGGCCTCGTGGACTCAAGCTCCACGGTGAGGTATCTGTGGAGGAGCAACAAGTTTCCAACTTGAGTCTCCATGCCTAAAATATGTTCATTGCTTGATCCCCTCGGCCACCATCTGTCGCGAAGGAGGAGAAGCTCCTTGGAGAAGGAGCAATGCGGCATCTAGAAGAATAGTTAGAGAAGACGCTTCTAGGAGGAAGAGGGGCGCTAGGAAGGGGAAGTGCTACGAGAGAGAATAAACTAGACTCCATCGGTGGCAGATAAGAGGTGCTGCATCAGAGGAGAAAGAATGGCGTTGCAGGGTAGAGAAGAGGAAACAACGAGTTGACTGTTGAATTGTTTCAAATCAATTGGCCAAGAAGGATCCTTTTCCCAATGATGAACGACATGAAATTTTCTTTTACAAATAGGGAGTTTTATTAATCATTAGCCAAGCATACAATCACATTAAAGAATATTATCAAGGAATGGGGTGTATAGTTTAGCCACATGCATCTTCTCCTTAGATTAGTTGCTTGTTTGGCACACAGATGAGCAGCTTCATTTCCTTCCTAGGAAATAAAGCTCAAAGTAAAATTTGCAAAGTGTCCACTTAGTTCTCCAATCTCCCAAAGAACCCCACAAATTTGTGTTCTCTCATGTTCAGCCATGTCCCACAACTTAATAACTTGGTATGCATCATTGTCCATTAGTACCAATTTGAACTTCAAACCTCCTGAGGTCCCACCATCATAGATCAGTAGCATATTCATACCAGATCACTTGAGCACAGATCATAGAGCCAGTTCTGCCTGACATCACAATACCAGTAGATACAGAAAATACCAATTTCATAAAAACACGCATCTTTATCGATCTTTCTTTCTTCAACATTTGGGGGCTTCCATATCTGGATCAACTTAGGTTGCTTGACCATCTTATGCTTGCCATAGCCATAGCGATCCTTGGCGTGTGCACCTCCCATTTTTGCTGATGCCATGATCGAGCATCCCTATTCACCATGCCGCCTCATGTGTCTTTCAGACCATATTGCCTGCATCCACATAAAGTTATGCAAGTATCAACACTATGCACTTTTACGTTATCAACCAGATCCTTCACCCAAGATTTCGTATGCAATTGCAAAATCTTCATGCTTGCAACCCCTTTCAACTCTTGCCAAAACATGCGAGCCCACGAGACTCAAAACATGCACGGATTATAGTTTCCCCTAGACTGTATCCTTCACATAGGCAATTCTTTCCACATGTACGACAAAAACTTAATGATCCCCCGCCACAAAAAGTTCCAAACTTTGTGAGGAATTGAGATGTGCCAAAGTTTCTTTCAAAAGTTGTCCTCCATCTAAAACTTGACAACTGATGTTGTTGTCACGACCTCTCCGTTAAAGCTATAGACCAAACGAATTGTGAATAGTCCACTCTTTTTTATGCTTCACGACCACCAAGTCCTCCATAAAGTGACCAAGTGGAATCCAGCATATTGCATATACACCAGGACATGTGAAATTGTACTACAGTTTGTCCATATTCCATGTGCCATTCTCCTCATCAATTAATCATTCCATAATTTGAGCATTCACATTCAGTAATCTGACCATGGTTGTCTGCTTGTATTCAAAGGGATCTATGGGTCCTCCCATGGATTAATGATCGAGTCGTCACCAACTCTCTCAGTAATGCCGATATCCAGGGCTTCTCTTTCAAAAAAATTGCATGTCACACATGTGATGATCCTCTATTCCCTTTATAAATTCAGTCATGATAATATTTTTATTTAAGTACCCTTGCACATAACAATTTTGATTTGTTAGCGGCCTTCATACTTGCTTAGATAATATTCTAGTTAAACATTTGGAAAACATGTTACTACTTCATCTAGTCACATTCAAATCACATTCTTCACAGTAGGAGGAGCATATCACGTTGAGAACCACCCTGTGGTTGGATGGTTACGAGAGTGATGGTACCCACAGCCAAACACAAGGTTTGATGCATGTGTCTCGTAAAGGTGAAACATTCTTTCAGTGAGAGGTGAAGCTTTCATGGTTTATAGAGGCGGGTGTTTGTGCCTGATATGAGTGTTACGGTGTTTACCAAAACAAATCATATCACACTTAATTTTCATAATTAAAATCACATTTTCGCAAGGCAGAAAAGGTAAACACCATTTTGTTAGGGCACTGGTAGATACTCTCGATTACTAGCAACAATCCCTCACGGAGGTTCGATTCTGGTGGCAATTACAGGAGCGATTACAAGAATGAGGTAGCTAGGGTTCATTGCGGAGAGGAAAAGGGGAGGGGATAAGAGCTGAGCTACTGTTGCCGTGATCCACTGGATGGTTTGTTTGTTGTCTCTCATCTGATACTTGTAGTGGGTAGCGCTCAGGGTGGCACATAGCCAGTCCTGATCATCGCATAACCTGTACCTGCAACTGTTGTTGTAGTAATCTGTGAGCCACGAGGACTCAGCAATCCCATTACCATGGGTTTCAAGACTAGCAAAGCTCAAAGGGAAAGGAAGGGGTAAAGTGGTGAGGTTGCAGCAGCGACTAAACATATATGGTGGCTAACATACGCAAATAAGAGCGAGAAGAGAGCAAAAGGAATGGTCGTGAAGCTAGCAATGATCAAGAAGTGATCCTGAACTCCTACTTACATCAAACATAACCCAGAAACCGTGTTCACTTCCCGGACTCCACCGAGAAGGGACCATCACGGCTACACACGCAGTTGATGTGTTTTAATTCGGATCTGGTGTCAAGTTATCTACAACCGGACATTAACAAATTCCCATCTGCCTATAACCGCAGGCACGGCTTTCGAAATATTATACCCCGCAGGGGTGTCCCAACTTAGCCCATGATAAGCTCTCGCGATCAACGAAGGATATACCTTCTCCCAGGAAGACCCGATTAGACTCGGAATCCCGGTCTACAAGACATTTCGACAATGGTAAAAGAAGACCAGCAAAGCCTCCCGTTGTGCCGACAAATCCCGATAGGAGATGCACATATCTCGTTCTCAGGGCACACCGGATGAGCAAGACGTCGGGTTGGCATAGACCTTGATTGCCCAGGGGGCGCCAGACATCGCTCAGTTTGGACTAACACTTAGACAAGCACTGGCCCGGGGGGGGGTAAAATAAAGATGACCCTCGAGAGCACGACTCCCAAGGGAAAAAGGGCTAGGTGAGGCAAATGGTAAAACCAAGGTTGGGCCTTGCTGGAGGAGTTTTATTCAAAGCGAACTGTCAAGGGGGTTCCATAAATCACCCAACCGCGTAAGGAACGCAAAATCCGGGAACATAACACCGGTATGATGGAAACTAGGGCGACAAGAGTGGAACAAAACACTAGGCTTAAGACCGAGTCTTCCACCCTTTACCAAGTATATAGATGCATTAATAATATAAGAGATATTGTGATATCCCAACATCATACTGTCCATCATGGAGCAATCTTCAACTTCACCTGCAACTAACAACGCTATAAGAGGACTGAGCAAAGCGGTAACATAGCCAAGCAACGGTTTGCTAGGAAGGGTGTCAAAGGTTAGAGGTTCATGGCAATTTGGGATGGCTTGAAGAGTAAATGATAGGTAACGCAGCAAAGCAATAGAACGAAGCAACTAGCATAGCAATGATAGTAGTGAGATCCAGGGTAGCGGTCATCTTGCCTGAAATCCCGCAGGAAGAAGAACGAGTCCATGAAGAAGATGAACGGATGAAGCCAAACCAAGTGTAGACGAACGAATCCTCATGATCGCAACGAAACAGGAACTATCGAAAAGAAGCACACAACATGGTAAACACACCACACATGAACAAGGCATGATGCACAACAAGCATGATGCATGACAAAGCTACATGAACCTACTCATGGCAAGAGATGATGCAAACAAGAACAACACATCAAGGCAAGTTTAAATGAGGCCGGGAACAACATATAACAATTCCGGTAAATCCTCATATGCAAATTTTGAAGTTGGTCCAGATCTGAATAAAACTTATGTTCAAGTTGTTAAACAGCAAGTTAAATATCAACAAGAGGATCTACACGAAATTCTAGTCAAGTTACATATAAAGTTCATTTAATTCGGAGCTACGGCCTAGAAGATATGAGCAAAACAAGTTAAACATGGCATTGATGCAAAATGCACCCAAACATCAAGCAAACACACCAAAACAAGGATGCAACATGATAATATGAAACTACATGCAAAATCAAGCAAGTTTCATATAGAGCACACTCAAAACGGAGCAACGGTGCAACACATACACACTATACAAGTTATGGCAACAATCTATCCAAAACAGCAACTAGGCATATTGCAAGCACCAAAACAACATGCTACAGCATCTCAACATAAAAACAAAAGACATGGACATGATGTACAGGTAAAGCATTACAAAACATGAACACTGAGCTATCTCCAGAAATCACTAGAACATGCTCAAACACACATGGCAAGATTGCAAGTAATAACAATTCAGACTTTGCAGAAAATAACATCAGGTTGCAATGTTTAGAGCTATCAAACAACATGTTACAGGAACTTATCATGGCAAACAAAGGCATTGCATGAATCTACTAATTGCATAGATCAAAAGTCCCTTACTGACCATAAGCCAAAAAGGATCAGAAAATATGATGGCACCCATGTAAACATAGCAAGTTATATTACAGATTCAAACATGGCAGAAACAGAATTATGAAGGCATGTAGATGAGCTTGTGCAACTCACTACAGAGCAAAACATGGCATGGCAAGGCAACCAACAGTAAGAAGGCATGTTTTTGAAGCTAAGCATGGCAAGAGCAAGTCCATAGGGTGCATGGAACACTAGCAACAATCATGGCAACAACTGAACTTAATGTTAACAGGCTGACAACAACATTATCAAGCAACTTTGAAGCAAGATATGAGCAAGCTACAGCAAGCTATAATTGTAATCAGGGGCATGAATAGATAAAGCATGATATGTAGAACAAAACATATTTAGTGAACATCTCCAGATTATGCATATGATGATTTGTAGAAGCAGGTTTACATAGCATCACGAAATAACAGATTCAGCCTAGCAAAACAGTAACAGCAAGTACCCTACTTAACAAGCTCGAAACACTCACCACAAGTCATTGCATGACAAGATAAGCATATCATCAGCAAGAAGACATGTTTATGAAACAAACCAAAGCAAGAACAAGTTCATAGCATGCAAGGATCAACTATAGCAACCTTGGCAAAATTGAATAACATATAAACAATCTGCCAGGAAACATTTTGAAGCAAAAGTAGAGCACAAAAATAACATGCTAGACTACTCCATAATTGCAACCAGGGGCATGAATGGATAGACAATAACCATATATTCAAAACATCCTTACTGAAGTATCTCAAAATATGCATGGATATCTCTGTAGCATCAAGTTTACATGGCATCAAAATAACAGCAGAACAGGGACTAAAAACAGCAACATTACGAAGCCTAGTTTACATGCTTATGCTAGTCACCACATTGATCACAAAAATACATGGCATGCACCACTGTAAAGAATACATAGCATAGATCAAAACACATGTAGACATCAACCTCATAGGATGCACACATCAATCATGGCAAAAATGACAAAAGAGCTAGTTCTGCTAACAGACAGCAGACAACATCATGAAGCACTCTTGCAACGATGATTCAGGCATCAAGATGAGCTCAAATAAACATGATACAATTGAATGAAATGATGTACTCATTGAGACGAACAATTTGACATATTACACACACGAAACGAAGGTATGGATGCAGAGATACGATGCGTTGAACATGACATAAAAATGTCAAAAAATAACCGGGACTTAGGCAAAAAATCACCTCGGGGAAGCTGGACGGGGTCGTGCGGGATGGAGGGAAACGGGACGGGCATGCCGTTTGGATGAGATCCCGGTGGATCTCATCCCGATCTGGCCGGACGAACTCCGGCGAGGGCGGCGCTTTTCGGCGACGGGCGACGCGGCGAGGACAAACGGCGGCGGCGCGACTCCGACACGGGACGGCACACGGCGGTGGGGAGATGGGCCACGGCGGCG
>NC_057801.1:137758203-137845283 GCF_018294505.1 Triticum aestivum
GCGGCGGCGGGACGTGTCCGGCGAGATTGGACATGTCCAGCGGGCGAGAGAGAGGTTGATCTAGGGTTTGCCCGAAAAATTCGGGGAGAGAGGCCTTTTTATAGGTAGAGGGAGCTAGGAGAGTCCAAATGAGGAGCGGTTTTCGGCCATGCGATCGTGATCGAACGACCGAGAGCATGGAAGAGACTTAGATGGGTTTTGGGCCACTATGGAGGGGCGTTGGGCTGCAAAGAGAGAGGGGCTTTACGGCTACCTGGTTAACCGTTGGAGTATCAAACGGACTCCAAATGGCACGAAACTTGACAGGCGGTCTACCAGTGCTATATCAAGGCCGCTTGGCAAGACTCAGTCCATACCGAGAAAGTTTAACACCCACTCACAACGAGAGACAAAAGGGGAACGCCGGAGGGCATAGGAGCGCCGGATTGCAAAACGGCCAACAGGGAAAATGCTCGGATGCATGAGACGAACACGTATGCAATGCAATGCACATGATGACATGATAAAATGCAACACACAAGCAAATGACATGGCAATGACGGCGAATAACTGGCAGACACCTGGCGCACCGAATCCGGGGCGTTACACCTGGCCCATGTGTTGTCGTAGGGGCAGCCCATGTACACGTGCAGGACCAGGGGCTCCTAACATCCCCCCTCCTTGAGATTCGGCTTGACCCCAAACCGATGCCACCCAGAACCGCCCGGATCCCATTGCACTCCATGGTCCGTGACTAGCTCAAAGCCGCGGTGGTAGCCAAAGTTGGGGTTGACTTGAACGACATCGGGGTAGTAGTCGTGGGCGATGGTGACCGAGTTGAAGGAGACGCTGAAGAAGTAGTCGATGAAGTTGTCGGCAGAGCCCTGCACAAAGCCAACAACAATAGTGGCGACACCCCACCTTCCTTGAAAATATTCTTGATTGTAGCAGGAAGAGGACACCATACCACCCATGCCCGGTGCGCTCATGCATCGTGGACACCCCTCAATTGCAGCTTGTATGTCTGCTGGTGTACTGAAAGCCACCCAAGACTGGTCAGTAACATTATCATCAGACACTTCTTTAGTTCCAGGAGCCCATAGCCTCTCAAACTGAATAAAGAAACGCCAATGACTATAATTCCCAGAGGCACTGACTGCACATGAATTCAGATATGCAATGCACATCCCCAACTCAATCAGTATTAATAAACTTCCCTCTGGTTGGAGCCCAAAGCATGGAAAGTTGTTGCTCTTAAATTCTTTGCACTCCACTGTACTAGGTTGCCCTGTCTTCTTGTGAATAGTATGAATAAGATCTCCGATGAAATGTGCAAATAATTGAACCAACACCATGTACCTTGCAGGAGAATATGCCTCTGACTTGTAGCTTGACAAGGGGCCCAACAAATTAAGCACAAGAATAGCAAAAGAGGAAGTTGTTTCTTGTAATTGCTTCACAGATGCACTTTTCCATCTCCAGTCTAGTACTAGGAGTATCATTCTGCAATTTTCAACAAGATTGGGACACCGTTCCCATGCATTGCTAATGTGAAAGCTGATTGAAACACGACCACTGCCTTTAAATTCCTCTTGGTTCAAAACATTCCAGTGCACTGACATAGGCATAAAATGAATCTTCCTTTTCAATTTGCCGCCCATAGAAATACTACATACAGTAGTATGCTCCAGTATGTGATGCTCGGACAAGTTCCAATGCTCATCAAGTTTGCACGCATGGTTTCTAGTAGTATCGCACTTCCTAGACCGCTCATCGATAATTAGAAATATATCCTCCAAATATTTCACTGAACCTAGATCAGGGTCATATGTAGTTGCAGGCCAACACAAACTGGTAACACTAGGGAGCTCAGTTTTGGGTAGTTCTGATTGCACGCATACCGCTCAACAACTGCAGGCAAAATATAGTAGCTTTGGCTGAACATTTTTCTGACTGAACCCAAACCTCAATGGTACATCTTGAGCACAAAGTTCATAAGAGGACTGCACAATGCATACTAGTTCATATGGCCCAAGTTGTTGAGGTACATGCATGCTCTGTAATACATGTGCAGCCATAGTACCAAGAGGTGAATGATGATCTTCAGGAGAAATAGCAATAGAACATGTACAGATTTCCAAAAGCCATTGTTTACCTTCGCACAAGACCTGTTTACTGAAACATGAATCATCATTGTCCTGTTTCATAAACCACAAGTGCAAGAACTGGTCGGTGAGTATCCCTTCAAAGTGTCCACTGAAATTGTACTGCCGCTTCCATGATTTGTACAGAAAATATCCTTTTACAGTATATTGGTACGAGCAGAGAGGAATTCCACCAATAAGAAGCAGAGCCAACCACCCAAACTGATATAGTTGAAGACAAACCATGTTACAAGTGACGTGTTGTTGAATAGTGGATGTTTCCACACTTTTGAGCAGAGATAATGTCCAGCTCCAGATTCTGTTGGAAGACTGTGGCCGAATTTCCCCGAAATGAAACTGAAAATCATGGACAAAACAGGATCTACTAGTAGTTGTTTTCCTCTCGGAATTGAGTGGACATGTAACTTTCCATTGGTATTGTTTAGAGCATTTAGGGAGAACAGAAGGACTATTGAATTCCACTCTCTGTGACCCAGCCTCACAACACTTGCTTGGCTCAGTGGAAACCCAGAAAGTAGGTTGCCCAGAAGGCCATGGTTCCACTAAAGGCCATGGTTGTAACTCCACTAAATTGATAATCAGAGTCTGCAACCGAGTATGAAGAATTCATCCTCGCATTTTCCTCCTTCGGTGATGATCAGGAGGCCACCACACATTGCTAGTCACCAGTGACACCATTGTGAGCTATTCCATAGAGCAGAACAACATCATTATCTGTGACCTGCACTGGAGTAGGTGATGGCCAAGGGTGTTGTCGTAGATTCTCAAGTTGCAATTCTTCTTCAGATAACACATGTGCAAGGATATCCTCGATGTTGTGGCGCAGCAGGGATGGCAATGAGGGTGTCACGGCTGGGTAGAGCACAAACCTTAATGTTTGAGCGACATGTCGAGAGCATTTCGTCGAACATGTGGTCAGCACGGGTGTAGGAAGGTCACTGGAGATGTTGAGGACAACACTGCGGCCCACCTCGTTTGTCACAAGGGTGGAGGTGTTGATGGAGAACAGCGGTAAGGCATCGAGCTTCTGCACGCCGGCCTTGGGTTCGACGTCGATGGTGGACGCCCCAGAAGGAACGACCTCCTCGGTGATACCATGGATCGCAGGCTCGAGGATGATGGCGGCAGTAGCACCATGGATCGCGTTGACGATGTCGGCGGTGGCGACCTAGTGCGAGCATTCTGTCGAACATGTGACGGGCACCATCTCCATGCAATCAGGGGACGCATCATGGACGATCTGAAGGACCTCCGGAGCCTTGAAGTTGGAGAAGGAGACGTCGGTGGAGACTGCAGTGATAGTGGCTTCGATGGTGCGGTCGACTGCAAGCTCGACCGCTTGGTGGATGGGGTCGACCGTGGGATCGAGGTGGACGGCGGTGGCGGTGCCATGGACCTTGTCTATGTTGTCGACCGTGGGCTCGAGGTGGACGACAGAGGCAGCGTCATGGACCTTGTTGATGCTGTCGACCGTGGGCTCGAGGTGGACGGCGATGGCGGCGTCATGGACCTCGTCGATGCTGTCGATGGTGTCGACCTGGGTCGAGCACTCCGTCGAACAGGTGACGGGCACCATCGCAATGCACACCGGGGACGAATCATGGACGAGCTCGAGGACCGCCGGGGCCTTGGCCGTGGAGGAGGAGACACTGACGGGGTCGATGGTGATGTCGGTACTGGGTATGACCAGGGCCGGTGGTTTTTTAGACGAGGAAACAGTCGAGTCGAGTCGTGCATTAGCAGCAACGAGCTCAGCAGTCATGCCCTCGATCCTGGAGATGAAGGATGCGAGGTACCATATCGTCTGCTCCTTGGCGGACATGGCATCCCACTCCGGTGGTAAGTCGGCGGGCATGTCGTCGTCGCCAGTGGAATTAAGGAATCAAGTGTGGAAGAAAAAATTGGGAAAATCAAGGGGTGAAAGGGTGGTGGCCTGGCTCTGACATTTCACCCAAGAATTTCTATCTACCGACTATCGCTGGCCGATCTCCACCAAATCTGCAAACCCCCCAAACCCTAGCTCCCCCAAATCACCGTGCGTCCATGCCGACCCCTTCTCTCGAGCTCCAATTCACCGCAATGGCGCAGTGTGATCCGTGCGTGTGAGAGGCGCCAAATCCCTCCTCCAACCATGGAGCAGAGCGATGGGCCCAAGCGACCGAAGCTCGCCGACGCCGCCGACGGCGACGAGGACCGCCTCAGCGTGCTGCCCGACGACATTCTCATCCACATCCTCGTCAAGCTCCGCTGCACCCCCATGGCCGCTCGGACCAGCGTCCTCTGCCGCCGCTGGCGTGGCCTCTGGAAGCTCGTCCCGGAGCTCAACTTTCCCCTCGGCACCGAGCCGCACCGCATACGCTCTGCCCTCACAGCCCACGAAGCGCCGGTCATCCACTTCCTCGTCGTCGACCTCCAGGACGCCGCAGCGGAGTCGGTGGCGACGTGGATCCCCATCATCGTGCCCCGCCTCCTCGGCGAACTAGTCATCTTCAATCTCAGGCGGGACTGGGATGGGGAAACAGGCACAGTTGAGCTGCCTTGCTTCCAGGGTGCCGATTGGATCTCCCTCGACCTAGACAATCTTGGCCTCGCCCTGCCGCCCTCCGGCGTGTTTGCCCGGCTCACCGATCTCTGTCTGGTAGCCGTTAGGATGCGTGGTCCCTGCAGACTTGGTGATGTTGTCTCCTCGCCACGATGCCCATCGCTGCGGAAACTCATCCTACGCGACGCCCAGGTCCGGGATGACATTGTAATCCACTCAGAGTCTCTCTTACAAATAGGGATGGATAATGTGTTACTAGACAACAACGCCTTGGGTCCGGGCATCCTCGACATTTCCTCAGAGTCTGTCCTCCAAATAGATCTGAAGAATTTAATTGGCGTGCGGAAGCTCCTTGTCATGGCTCCTGCACTCATTTCATTGAAAGAGAAAGACACCACCTACATTGCTGATCCTGTGGATCCGAGTCAACCACTTGCCAACATCTCAGCCCCTCGGCTCACGTTTCTTGAGTGGAATGCTCGTTATGATAGAAGATCCATTCAGCTTGGCAAGATGGCACATCTCCAATGGCTGCACGCCGGTCAATTTCTTGTATATGGATCCAATGAGGATTTTGCACACAATCGCATCAGGCTTTTGCAGCGCTTCGAGTTCATCATCTGTCTTGACCTTGCGCTTAACTATCGGAAGGTGAGTTCCATTCTTTCGTGATTATTTCATCATCATAATATGCTACCAAGTCAATAATAACAAGGTAAACATAGGGTTATGATATTTGCTATATTTGAGAAAGCATTACAGAATTCTCACTTGTTTGTCTTTGCTCATGTCTGTGCAACATGGCTTAGTGCACTCAATCTTTATTCTTTCCCAATACGTTATATAGTTATCCTCTTAGATGGTATTGCTTTGTACCACCTTTGAGTTGTTAGCATTAAAGCTGAACACTAGCATTACTGCACTAGGATTTAGTTGTTACTGAACTAGGATTTAGTTATTGGATGGGACATGAACTCTCAGGAGTTGAAAAATATGAACACCAGCAGTCCTTGTGGCCGGATTGGATATCCCCCCACCAGCACACACAGAACCATTTGTAGTAAGAAAAATGAGTTTTGTGTGTCCCTTTTTTCCAACCGTTATATATAATCCTCCTTTGTGACTTTCTATCAACCTGTAGGACATATCTGACCACCAACGCTACTTGATGGAGGACATGCCAGGGCTCCCACATGTTTTATTCTTGTCCGTAAAAGTTGCCGCGAATGGACATTCCTTTGGAGCCAGCTTATTCCATGCTCTCAGGGTGTGTACTGGTGTAAGAAAGCTGACTCTTGCATTTGATGTCAGTTCCAGGCAACTCGAGGTAAAGTTACATCCTTAATCTGTTTATCTAATACTACTTGAGTTACCTGGAAAGTCACAATCTATTTGGTATGTACTTCCATTTTTATGCACACTTTGGCTTGGGTTGCTAGTTACCTTACTTGCTCTTCAAACTTTTACAAAGTGGCATACTAATTGGGTTTGGTAGCTAGGTAATACTATGTTGCATTTTGTAAGATCCCTGTCTGTTGAAAATCAGAGAAATTAGGGCCCTTTACAGCAAAAAACAACAACTGAGCACTTCCTCTTCTCTGCTCTACTTTTTCAGAAAATTTAATATATTATTGAATGTTATGTATCAGTGGAGGGTCTTTTATAATGGTTCTGTTGTTTGGCTCCCTCTTCCTGAAGAACAACCATATTTTCTGCAATAGGTTGGCCCCAACTAATTTGTAGGTAGTGTGCTTTTGTTACTGTTGTTGGTGGCATATCTCAAAGTATTCAGGTCATAGTTTGATATTTCCAGTTTCACCTCTCTCTTTTTACTACATCAAATCATACCAGTTATTCACTTATTCTTATTAAGCCGGCATGTTGTTTCAGGCTCAAACTACATGCTCGCTGGGTTGCATATGCCATCAGCCACCAAACTGGAAAACTGACGAACTCCTGCTGAGTCACCTCATAATAATCGAAATCAGTGCCTGGAGAGGAACTGAAAATGAAGTTGCTTTTGTGGAACGGTTGCTTAATTGGGCAACAGTGCTAAAAGAAATGACCATAACTTTCCATCAGTCAGTTACTGAAAGCAACGCCGAGGATCTCTGCCAGACATTACTAAGCTTCTCTAGACTGGAAACATGCATGAAATTTTACGTGCATCGTGGCTTGTACGAGAAGGTCCCGTATTTTCCTGAAGGCTAAGGCACCTGCTTGTGTCTTGCACTAGTTGCTATTCTTTTTGGTGTCAACAGCACTCTATGTAAAGATCAAAATCTAGTAGAGTGGTCCAAGATGTTACGATATCATCAACCTATTTTGCAAGATGTTCGAACCTGCTTCATGTTTTGTCTGTTGTACTGCTCACGAATGGAGTTCTCGGCGCTGTTTTCGCAAGCCTTTGATGTGTAAGATCCAAATGTTTGCATGCAGAAGTGGTAGTGAACTCATCAAGTTATGTCATTTTCGTAATGATTGTGTTATCTGTGGCACTGACTGAATCCCAAGCATTTAAAAATCTGCAAGAAAGCTGTTCAGTGTGGTTTTGTCTGAAGAAATCACCAGTTGCATGATGTATTTAGAAGCAAACTAGTTCACTTTCATGCTGTTTGGCAGAGCATATCTCATAAGGAATGACACAGCTATTTTCTCTGAGTACATGATCCTAGATTTGAAGGAAAACTAATTTGCAAACAGAGCTATTTTTCCCTTGTGCTTGTGAAAAAAAGTATGTATTTCGGTGGATTTGTTTGTGAGCTTTATCTCTTTTTTTCTTTTATGATGGAAAGGGAAAAGGAAAAATCAGAGATCTCTGGAAAGGAAAAGATAATGCAGCAAGTCGGTCTAGTCGAAGCTCCTGCCAGAGATTGCCAGCCGTTTCTTCGATGATCACGTTCGACTTAGAAGTGCAAAATGAAAAGTCCACGCGGACTAAAAAGATCGCACAGGGCTCGTTGTTTTTTCTCCCCTAAGGCGATAGACATAGGGTTTCGACATCTTCCGGGGGCGCTCGCCGGAATCTACCCATCGCCCGTCGCCAAAACCCCCTCGACCCCTCGGGGCTAGTACTGCAGGGGGTCCGGACGATCTGCTCCAGCCTGGGTCCCTAGGGCGCGTGGGAAGAGAAGGAAGGAGAGGAAGTTTTTCTTGTTCGAGATCCGATCAAGCAGCGATGGCTGAAGGAGCGGGATCGCAGAGGCTGGGGAAGGAGACAACGGAGGAGCTGCTGGCACGGCTAACACTGCAGGAGGAAGAAGATGACGATTTCATCTGGGAAGAGGAGTTGCCGGACAGGATGGAGCCGGCGAAGTGGTTAGCAATTGTACGCGTCCACACGCTGAAGTCTTTCAGCCCTAATGCGCTCTATGGAGATATGCGTGCAGCCTGGAACCCTGCAAAGCAAGTGGTGTGGAGGAAGATAAAGAACAATCTGTTCACGACACAGTTTGGGTGCCTGGGGGATTGGCACAAGGCGATGATTGAGGGCCCGTGGCTGTTTAGGGAGCAGGCAGTGATCATGGAAGTGTATGATGGTTTTAAAAACCCTGATTCCTTTAAACTTGACAAGATCTCGGTGTGGGCGCAGATTCACCGCCTGCCAGACAATTTCTTGATTGAACCGACAGTGAAAGGCTTGGCGTCGCTCGGGACGACGGGCATTCAGAGTTAACCTTCTCCCCCCAGCTTCCCCCGCGTCGTCCTCCCCAGGGCGGCTCGGGCGGCGCTACCCCTCCCCGCGCAACCTTCTCCCCCCAGCTTCTCCTTCCCTCCCGCCGTCGCCTATGGCTTCCGCCGGGCAAAGCCCCCCCGGATCTGGCGGCGGCGGGCCGTGGCGCTCAGGGTTGTGCCCCCATCGAGCAGGGGGCTCGGGTGTTGGCCGACGGCGCCGCGCTACTCCGGCGCGCGTCCTCGAGCTTTGAGGCGGTGGGAGACGGCGGTGGAAGCTGGCGTGAGCTGTGGAGCAGCTTGTGCTGCGGGCGGGGGGTGCCTAGGTGGTGCCCTGGTGCTCGTCGGTGGGAGATTTCGGCGGGCTGCCTCGGGCGTCTTCGGATCCGGCGGCCGCGTGGTGCGGTGGCTTAGCTCGGTGTGGTCTGACAACCTTCCTCACCCCTTCCCCCTCCACCCAGTTTGTGGCCTGATGCTCCCGCGGGGTGCGTGGATCCGGCGCTATTGCGTCAGATCCGACAGGTTCACAGCTCGGATTGGTCATTGGTTGGGGGGATCTGGGCCGGTCCGTCTTGCTGGCCAGCGTGGTGCCGGCGTGTGAGGTGGGCACCGGCTGTTTTGTCGGCCTCTGTTGGTCAGTGGTGTTCGCGAGTTGTGCTGCCTCTTTGCTCGGCCATCAGCTTGCAGCGGGGTGCCGTTGGGGCTGGCTTGTGTCGTGGCTTCGCAGATGGTGGCCATGGTGGCGACGCGCTCCCTACGAGGGGGGCCGTTGTGGCTAGGTGTTGAGCCTCCTCTGTCTTGCCACCAGCGCAGAGGACGTTTTTTTCGTCTGTACTGGTGTGCCCCATGGTTTTGCAGATGGCGGCCATGGATGCGGTCTTCTCTTCGATGCGAGGTGAACCGTGGCAGTGGTGGTGGTGGTTTCTCCTTGCCAGCTGCTAGGCTCATGCGTTCGGATCCTTGTCGGAGCTCTATGGCGTGTCTGGTGTTGGTGGTCTATGCGCGTGCTCTCGGCCAGCCTACCCTTCGGGTATATCGAACCCAAGTGGGGTTGGGGTTGCCCTCGGTGGTGCCTTGCCGTTCGACTACGCCGGCGACCACCACGTGCGGCGAGGGTGGTCCATGCGACCGGGATCTATGGTGTGTCTCTGCATTGTGATGCCCTTCGACTTTAGCAGTGGCACACATGCGTCGTGGCGTCGTCTCGGCCGCGCGCAACCCTTCGACCACACCCACGACACAGGTGGTGTCGGCGCGTTGTGTGGTCTCGGATGTGCGTTGCCTTTCGATTACGTCGATGGTGCAGTGTCGAGACTGGGTCTCGGTTGACCAAGGCCGTTCGATTACTCCGGCGATGCTTCAAGCTGGGTTGTCCCTCCTGCTGTCATGCCCTGCGAGCTCTACCCTTGTGATCGCTGTGCTTGGGTCATGATGAGCTTTCTCATCAATCAGCTGTCTCCGAGGGGCCTTGGAGTGGCTCCCTTCTCTTCCTCTTATGTGTTGTTTGGTGTGCGTGTGTGTTTTCTTTTCCTTCTTCTCTCATGTAGCCCTGTTAATTCTGGTTCATTTGAACCCATCTTGTAGAGGCTGTAAAGCCTCATAGGCAACTATGAATGAAAAAAATTCAGGTGGGGATTCGTTCCCCCCAGTGACCATTCAAAAAAAAGGCTTGGCGTCTAGGATCGGAGAGGTCGAGGAAGTACAACTGAAATTGCCTGCAGGTTTCTTTGGTGAATTTGTAAGGGTCAAGGTGAAGATAGACATCAACAGCAAAATAAAAGCGTTCTGTCACTGGGAAGAAGGGGGGAGAGAGGGTGAAGTATCAGGTGAAATATGAGAAGTTACCCACGTTTTGCTTCAACAGTGGTGAATTTGGGCACTGGCATGAAGAATGCGGAGATGGAGAACATGATGAATCCACCTTTGAGTGGGGGGATTTTGTTCTTGCAGATAATGTGAGATACAAGCAGGCAGGAAGGGGAGGTTATGCGTCCCAAAGAGGAAGAGGAGGTGCTGGAGTTGGAGGACGAGGAAGAGGGAGAGAACCATACAACCCAAACCAGAGTTGGCGTTTCAACGCGCGACAACAGCAGAACTCAACTAGCAATGGGCCATCAGGGGCTGAGACAGATGAACAGCAAAATAGTCAGATGGCGATGCAGGTTGTCACGCCATCCGCAAGGGGTCATATTCAGTTATCTAACAAACGCACTTCTGTTGACAAGGCTAGCTCGTCTGAGGTTGTGAATACTGAAAGTGAAACAGGGAAGGCGTTGGCTATGGTTGTTAAAGAGTCTGAAACTCCTCCATTACCGCCGGTGTATGTATCCCCGAGGAAGGAAAGTAAGAGGTCGAAGAAGACATGCAAGTCAGTTGGGGAAGAGAGAGATGATGGAACAAACGAGAATGGGCAGGACATGGGAAAGACAACAATCAACAATATTGCAACATCGGCGGGCTCCGGCGAGGAGCACCGCCGGGCGCAATGAGTATTCTAAGTTGGAACTGTCGCGGTGCGGGCAACGCTGCGACAGTTAGAGAACTTCGCGAGATCGCGAGGGATTTTGCCCCTACCCTTTATGTATTGTTGAAACACAAATTGAAAGGACGAGGGTAGAAAGTCTAGCAGGAACTATTGGCTATGATAATGGCTATGCTGTAAGTAGCCAAGGTAGAAGCGGCGGTTTAGGTTTGTTTTGGAATAATCCAATAAAGATTGAGATTCTTGGTTATTCGGTTTATCATATTGATTGCGCTGTGGAGGAACCAAACAGTGAACCATGGAGAATGTCTTTGTTTTATGGGGAAGCACGAACGCACTTAAGATATCAAACTTGGGATGTGTTGAAAGGAATAAGCACTTTGAGCAATCTCCCGTGGATATGTATAGGGGTTTTAATGAAGTTCTACGTCCAGATGAACAAGAAGGTATTGGAGAGAGGAGCAATGCCCAAATTCCGGGTTTTAGGGATGCGGTGGGCGTGTGCATGTTGATGGATATTGGCTATCAGGGCCGTTTTTGGATGTATGAAAAGAAGGTGACTGGAGGGAGTTATACTCGGGTCAGGTTGGACCGGGCGATGGCTACAGCTGAGTGGAATGAGAGGTTCTGGGATGCGCACCTCAAACATCTTACAGCTGTAACTTCTGATCATTGCCCCATTTTACTGAATTTCAATGGAACTCGCCCTCCAGACCGTAAGAAAGACTTCAAATATGAGGTAATGTGGGAAACACATGATACTTGTTCAGATACTATAATGTCGAGCTGGGCGGGGGAGGCCCGACAGCAAGCATGGAAGAATTAAGGACAAAGCTGAAGCAAATCTCAAGGGAGCTAGGGGTTTGGAACAAAAATACATTCGGATCTGTGAGGAAGGAGATAAAAAATCTAAAGCTTGAGTTGGAGCGTTTACGAGGTGATCCAGCGAGGTCTGCACCATCTCATGTAGAGCTTAAGATCAATGAAAAACTAATTGAACTTTACCATAGGGAAGAGCTAATGTGGAGGCAGCGTTCAAGGCTGGAGTGGCTCTCGGCGGGGGACAAAAATACCCGCTTTTTTCACTTGCAGGCGAGCCAGAGACAGAAAAGGAATATGACCAAAGCTTTGGCTGATTCTTTGGGGGTGCTGACGGAGAAACCGGGTGCTTTAAGAGCACTCGTGATAGATTTTTACAAGAGCTTATACACGTCAGAAGGAGTGACCGAGATTGAAGATGTCTTATCAAAGATTCCAGCAAAAGTCATCGAGGAGATGAATGCCATGTTGCTGGCGCCGTATACAAAGGAAGAGGTAAAATCTGCTCTCTTCCAGATGGTTCCTACAAAGGCCCCGGGGCCGGACGGTTTTCCAGCCCACTTCTATCAAAGGCATTGTGATATTTGCGGGGATGAGGTGACCAATGCAGTTCTCAGAATAGTACAAGGGGAAGAAGGAGCCGAGTGTATCAATGACACTGTTCTGATACTCATCCCAAAGGTTTTGAACCCTACACTACTCTCTCAATTTCGTCCTATTAGCCTTTATAACGTGATCTATAAAATTGCGTCCAAAGTTGTGGCAAACAGGTTAAAGAGAATTCTTCCTGACATCATATCTGAAGAGCAGTCGGCCTTTGTTCCAGGAAGGTTAATAACAGACAACATCATTTGTGCTTATGAGTGTCTGCATTTTATGAAGAGAAGCAAAGCCAAATCCAACAGCTACTGTGCATTAAAATTAGACATGATGAAAGCTTATGATCGGTTGGAGTGGCCATATCTTAAGGCCATGATGGAGAAGCTGGGGTTTGCATTGTCATGGATACAAATAGTGATGAACATGGTGCAGTCGGTCAAGTTCTCAGTTCTTTTTAATTGTGAGAAGTTAGAACAATTTACACCCACTCGTGGTATCCGACAGGGAGATCCTATCTCCCCTTACCTTTTCTTGATTGCGGCAGAGGGCCTTTCATGCCTACTAAAATCGAGTTCTCAGTCGACTAGCTTGGAAGGGATCAAGATGGCGCCAACAGCTCCGGCTGTGAACCATCTCCTTTTCGTGGACGACAGCCTGTTGCTTTTTAAGTCAAGTGTTGAGGGGGCGATGAAGGTATCAAACTTGTTGGAGATTTATTGCAATGCTTCGGGGCAGCGAGTAAACAATGAAAAATCATCCATATTTTTCAGTAAAGGATGTCCTCAGGTGATGAGAGATAACATAAAACAAATGTCGGACGTGCACAAGGAGTCTTTGAGTGATAAATATCTTGGCATGCCAACCGAAGTGGGCCAATCAAAAATGGGTACGTTCAAATACTTGAGAGACAGAGTTTGGGAGAAAGTTCGAGGTTGGATGGAGAAGCTCCTATCTGCAGCAGGAAAGGAAGTGCTTATCAAGGCAGTGGCCCAAGCCATCCCAGTTTACTCTATGGCATGCTTCAGATTACCTCGAGGTTTGTGCGAGAATATCACCTCAATAATCCGGCAATTTTGGTGGGGTAGTAAGCAAGGAAGGAGGAAACCTGCATGGGTGGCGTGGGATATCATGACCTAACCAAAATACATGGGCGGGATGGGTTTCAGAGACATTGAAATATTCAAACTAGCTTTGCTTGCCCGCCAAGCATGGAGGATACTTGATGAACCAAACTCTTTAAGTGCGAGGATACTCAAAGCAGCCTATTTTCCAGGTAGCTATTTTTTGGAAGCACAGTTGGGAAGTCACCCTTCGCAGATCTGGCAAGCTGTGATGGACGGACGAGAAGTGTTGAAGCAGGGCCTCATTCGGCGAGTTGGAGATGGAAGCACGATAAAAATTTGGGAAACAAACTGGCTACCTAGGGTCGGCCCTTTGCGTTCCATAACATCTATTACTGCCACTCCTCCAAGGCTAGTTTCGGAGCTCATTGATCCAACCACAGCAACTTGGAGGGAAGAACTAATACGAGCAAATTTTATATCCTTTGATGCAGATGCTATTATGGCAATACCTTTGTGCACTAGAGTTGTTGATGACTTCTGGGCTTGGACTGCTGAGAGAAGTGGCAGGTTTACTGTCAGATCTGCCTACCGGATGATCATGAATACAAAATACCATACAGAGAATTGGATTGATCAAAATGCGGGAGCATCAGACTTGAGTGCAAGTAGCAAAGTATGGACTGACTTATGGCACACTAAAGTACCCGCAAAACTGAGGGTTTTCTTGTGGAGACTTGCGCAACATTCCATGCCTTCCATGGATGTTCTGCATCATCGAAACATGGCGAGCACTCATCTATGCGCATTATGCGGCTGCGCTGACTCGTGGAGGCACGCGCTTTTGGACTGCACCATGTCCCGGTGCATTTGGTCTATGGCAGAAGCAAATGTTGTTGAACAAATGAGTACAAATACTGATACAAATGCGAGGAATTGGCTCTTTGCGTTACAAGATCAATTACCACAGAATGAGTTTGTTCTATTGGCAGTAACTCTATGGTCTGTATGGAAGATGAGGCGCAAGGCGATATATGAGGGGATTTTCCAGAGTCCTCACGTTATACATCAACACATTCAAGCTTTTTTGAGAGATATTCACACACTGGAAGAGGCGGGAAGCCAACCAGCAAAACAGCATGAAGGTAGGCCAAATCACTGGATCAAACCACCTGAAACAATGTTCAAGATTAATGTGGATGCGGCTGTGCCACAGAGCCCGCGACGAGGAGCAGCAGTAGCAATATGTCGTGATCATGATGGAAGCTTTCAAGGCGCATCAGCGATAGTTGTGAAGGGGTTGTTTGATCCGCCGACGCTTGAAGCTCGTGCTGTCCGGGAAGCACTGGCACTTGCTGAGGATCTCAACATACAGAGAATACATGTTGCGTCAGATTGCAAGACTATGATAGATGATATCAAATAGAAGAATCCTACTAGCTACGGGGCGATCTTACATGAAATAATAGACGAAGGCTCTTCTTTCAGTAGCTGTAGTTTTGTTCATGAGTTTAGGAGCTCGAATTTCGAGGCTCACAATCTAGCGAAGCATGTTTTGAGTTTGGGGGTGGGCCGCCATGTTTGGTTAGGACACCCTGGTAATCTCTTGTTTGTACCTCTGAACATTGGGTCGAACTAAATAAAGGTTCGTGTGGATTGTCTAAAAAAAGTGCAAAATGAAAAGGAATAACAGAAATAAATGGAAAAACAGAAGGTATCTAGACGTACGATGCAGCATGCAGCAATAGCAACAGCGTTTGCAGTCCGAAGTAGCACACAAGCAAGGAACAAAGCCTGATAGGATCTGGGATCCTACCAGGTCTAGCTTGTAGGTTGTAGGGGTGTAAGGGGGCTTGGCGTGGAGGAAGGTGAGGTCGCCGGCGCTGGGGCGCCGTTGTCACGTGTGCGAGAGAGAGGGAGAGAGCAGGACGCGGCGGCTAGGGTTAGGTCTCCCGACTCCCTTCAAGAAGCCGAGCAAATATGATTGCTTCTGCTTAACTTCAAGCGAGGCACATGAGTTTATATAATCTCCCAATACGATAACTGAGCTAAGCCCTAATCACAATAAGATAACTGGGTCGGGCCCCTAACTGGCTGGCCCGTAGTATATGCCGGTCATAACAAAGCCACGGTCACCTTTGGTTAAAGATACAAGTTAAAGCAGATAAGTAACTGAGACACATCCATGTGTTCGCAGTACACATCCATGTCTACGCAATTTGTGGTTGTAATTTTGATCTTGTTTTTTTTATTCCTAGGTTCAGATTTGATACTTAGACAAATCATGGATAAAGCACCATCTTCTGGTTGCACCCTCGCTGCATTGGAAAACTTTGATAAGTTCATGGGAAGGTAGATGTTGCAAGTGAATGCTCTCCTGGTGAGGAACACCATCCTGATGGGAATCATGGTCTGGATAGGCGCCTACAACCATCACTACTGTCACCATCCATTGACCCGCTACCTCTTCCTCAATGCCCATCATCTCCTATATTGCCTCTGCCACTGATGTTCAGTATATCATCACTGTTCTGGCTCCTTATAATATCATAGCCACAGGGAATTGTGATCCAAGTATTCATCCCGGCCTGGTCTTGGTATGGATTTCCTTTGTTATTTGTTATGATTGTTGGCATCAATACAGCCACATAGTTGCTGCTCATGCTAGAGAAGGTTGAAGCATTGCACCCCCTGCAGTACGACTGGTGCAAGCAATATGAACAACCTACCTTGGGGTCAACATCATGCAAGGTCCAAATCGAAGTTTATCATCCCTAGAAGATATAAAAGGATACATCACCTCGGTGTCTGTTCTTGCCATTTTTGCACCATTTGCTCTTATCATTGCCAAAATATTTGTCAAGTATTATGCATGGTACAGTGCTAGACAATCCTTCGCATTTGGGCACAATCTTCATCTTATTGTTGAATACATGGAGCAGCTACCAGATAGAAGTCAGCATGTCGAGGAAGTCATTAAAAATATGTCGTCTCCTCTTATAGTCACAGGAGAGGACACATTGTTGGTAGAGAAGAACCCCCATCGTTACACTTTTAGTAGAGGTGATGAGACAGGGATGAACAACAATAGCTTACTGACCATTGACAAAGTCTGGGAGTCAGATGACATCTTTTACAAGTCAATGGCACAACTCAAGGATCTATGTTTTTCATTTGCATTGTTCAAGCTGCTAAGGTGTTGTTTCGCAAAAGACACCGCCGCTGAAACTGTCTTCATGAAGGCCTGCAACTTCTTATGGCATCTGCTGGCCGAGGATGGGGATGGTGGAAGGGTACTTGGGTTGATTGCGTATGAGCTTTCCTTTCTACATGACTATTATTATTCCTCCCTTCCAACCTCATATTCCAAGAGTTGGCTGCCAATCTTGAGCATATCCCATTCACTCCTGAGCATTGGTTATTGTTTATTGGCTGCAATTATTCTGAAGATATGTTTACCCCGCTATTGGAGTGATAAGGGTGCACAGATATGTTGTCGTGTTCAGTGCAAGTTGAATCCTAGTGGAGTTGGTTCTGAGATGCCTTTTGGAAATTTATTGTTTGATTTGTTGCCATTGTTCTCACTAGCTACATTAGTCGTGCTTTGTGAGGTGAGTGTTAGAATAAAATGCTAATGCAAGATCATAGACGACACACCGAGGCACGATATTTGTTAACAAGGTTCGCCGACATGGCTACATCCCCGGGGCATGACTACGGGCGCTCCTTCCCAAGATACCGCAACACCGGCCGCCCGAGCGCCGGCACAAGCTGTCGGCTCCCCCGCATACCTGTTGCTATCAAGTCGTCATGAGTTACAATGTGTGGTGTCCCTCGATATATAAGAGGCCTAGGATACAACGTGTCCGACTCCTACACGACTCGTACCTATCCACACCAGTTACAACTCCAAGTCCACGTAACCCCTTGCGTACATAATATATTAGACACAAATATAACAAACTCCACCTTGGCGAATATTTTCCACCACCTAGAAGTTGTCCATGCTCGGACCTCCATGTACTCCGGACTTGGGTTGTCCTTTTTTGTAGCTTACTAATGGCTACCCAATGGACTAGACATGCCGCCACCGTGGGACTCCATTGCTACTCCTGCAACTCCACTCTTCATGGCTCCACCTACAATAGTGCTCCCTTGCAACTTGTAAAGATGCGAAGCCGTCCTCTCTCCTATCATCACTGTCACCCCACCTTCCGTGATTTCATGGTCTTCTTATCCCGATCACAATGGAATTCCATACCACTATCATGAAGAACACCAAGCGAAATTAGATTCCTCCTTAGCCCTAGCACATGCCTGACTCCCCGAAGCATCTGCTCAACTCCATCAAACATCTTTATTTTGATGCCACCTACACCAGCAACACGATAACATGTGTCATCACCCACATAGGATAAACCAAACTCATCAGATTTGTACAAAGAGAAGCACTCCCTATTGGGCGTCGCATGAAAAGAGCAAGCTGAATCCAACATCTACGCTTCATCTTTTGTTGACCGCCTGTTTGATACTACGGGAACATCACTATCACTGTCCGAGCCATCACCATGACTAGCTGCATTAGCACTTGCCCCACCCTTCAGTTCTAAGCATTCCCTCTTTACATGTCCCCAGTCCTGCACCTGTAGCACTGTACTTTTTTCTTATTTTTCTTCTCCGCCTCTTGTCCCTTCCTGAGCTGATAACTTTTAACTGCCAACCCCAAACCTTGAGTACCCTCCCTTTCTACAGCATTCTTTTGCTTCCTCAACTCATGTCCAAGCAACGCTGTAGTGACTTCCTCATTATTGATGGTTGCCTTTCCATGTGTCAATGTAATGACCAAATGCTCATAGGATGGTGGCAACAAAACAAGAAGTAGTGCCTTATCCTCGTCCTCAATCTTCACATCTAGACGCGCTAGATCTGTGACCAACTGATTAAAGGCATTCACATGCTCCACAAGATCTGACCCCTCCTGCATCTTCAGCCCATAGAACTTTTGCTTCAAATACAGCTTGTTAGTCGCTGACTTGGACATATAACGACTTGCGAACTTGTCCCAAATTCCCTTAGAAGAATCTTCATCCATGACATGACACATGACCTGATCCGCAAGACAAAGCGTATGGTAGCGGCCGCCTGCACTTGCATATCCTCCCACACATCATTGTCAACCTTGGCCGACTTCGTCTCCTACAAACCCTTCAACATTCCCTGCTGCGCAAGAATATCCTTGACTCTTATTTGCCATAGACCGAAGTTACCCGTGCCATTGAATTTCTCCACATCAAACTTGGTGAACCTCAGCGCCATGCCGAGCCGCGATCTAACTGACATGTTGCCGTCGGTCTTATCGCGCTTGTTTTCCTCTGCGACTTCCTCATGAAAAAGATCACGGATCCCAAATTCTTCGTCTGAAGCCACGCCACAACACGCGATCTACCAAAAACCTTGACTCACACCATTCCTGTCCGCCCTTCAGAAATTGCCGTGTAGTGTCCCTGTAACGTAGATCAATCTCTCTGCTACAGAACCGCTCCACCTTTTTTCCAAACTTGCGTACAATTGTTTTCGGTGCCTTCGCTGCCTCGTGGCCAACCATTTATTACAGGTGATCACCCAGGCTATCTTTTCTTCTCGTACACGGAAACCCGATTCCGTTCGCCTCTAAAAAGATCGCAGTCGTATCCGACGACAGCTCATGTCTTTGATCTTGGTTGTTCGCCAGCAATCTGTTCAGCCCTATCGCCCGTAGTCGCTGCACGTCAACTCTGCCAAAATAGTCGCCATCTCGCGCATCGCCCGTGCACGAGCCGTGTTGTACCCTGGCCATCCACGTCGTCGACACAATCCGTCCGCAGTGCTGCGCCACCGCCCTTGTACAACACCAAGCGCATCATCTCGATGCTCTCACACTCCGATATATCCGTCCATCCCCCATGTCTGGTCACCGGTCTGACCGCGAGCTGAATCCGCCGCCTCCATAACGTCTTCAACAGCCACTACGCTGGTCCGATCGCCACGTCTAGCCGATCCTTACCGACCGCAGCCCATCGAACGGCTCAAGCCTCCTGCCTGAAGTGTCCGACACCACCGACCGCCTCTGCGGTTGCCGCCATGCTCCACCTTGCACCAATCGGAGGTTCCATGGCACCCGTCGAGCATGATCCTCCTGCCTCAAGATGATCTTCTGCATAGCCTTCTCGCAACCTTGCTCTGATACCACTTGTTAGAATAAAGCGCTAATGCAAGATCATAGATGACACACCGAGGCGCGATATTTTTTAACAAGGTTCACCGATATGGCTACATCCCCGGGACATGACTAAGGGCGCTCCTCCATAAGATAAGGCAACACCGGCCGCCCCGGCGCCAGCACAAGCCGTCGGCTCCCCCGCGTACCTGTTGCTATCAAGTCGTCATGGGTTACAACATGTGGTGCCCCTTGATATATAAGAGGCCTAGGATACAATGTGTCCAACTCCTACACGACTCGTACCTATCCACACCAATTACAACTCCAAATCCACGTAACCCCTTGCGTATATAATATATTCGACACAAATATAACAGTGAGGGATATTGCATCCTACATCTACTCAGACTAGACTAAAGTGGCCTTAATGTGCCGTTATGTAAGCCATGCTTCTTGGGGTGGATATCCTGCATTGCGAAAATGGATTGGCCTATTATTACAACGCAGATGCAAGCTAGTGAAGCCTGGGCAGGACAAAATGAATCATGGTGCTCAGTCACAGAAAACGCCGGTGGCTCTTGTTGGGAGTCTCATTCCTCTTCCTGAGCCAAAGAAGAACGTCGACATGCCAAGAGAGGTAGATTGCCATTGCCAGCACATTAAGAAGCAGCATGGGAGACCTGAGAAATGGCATGAGATGTTTGCAACTTGGCATGCAAGTCGGGGACAACCTCCTTCGGGCATGCAGGGCCAAAGGTACATTTGACGCCTTACTTGCATGGCACATCGCCATGAGCATCTTTGAGGTGAAGCACCCACAGTCATCACCAGCTTCTGACAACAAGATTGTTGCCACCCACTTGTCACGCTACTATGCCTACTTGGTGTCATATTGTCCTGAGCTACTTCCCGATGATTATGCGTGGAGCAAGAGCCTTTACAAGTCCACCAAGGAAGACGCTGAGCATGTCCTTGCTGGTCGTGTCGCCAAGTCGACACCTGAACTAGAATATCAGCAGTTGGTTGAGTTGCTGAGTGCAAGGTCGAAGCACGAGGTGCTCAATGATGGTGTAAAGCCTGGCGAACAAATGGTGAGGTGGATTGAAGGAGAGGACGAGGGATGGAAGATTCTGGCTGGATTTTGGTGTGAGACTATCCTATATATTGCTCCGTCGGATAGCCTCGATGGGCATGCGGAGGCAATTGCCCGGGGAGGCGAGCTGATTACACTCCTGTTGGCACTACTCACCCATGTTGGGGTTGTCAGTAGGCCTGAAGCCACCCGTGCCAATATTTGTGTTTCTGATATTGCTTAAGTACTAGGCCAGTGTTGTTCCAAGTCTAGTTTGCTTTGTGCCGCATTTTAGTTCCTGCCATTTGATTTTTTTTCTTGAGTGATTGATGTATTTTGCCGTTGTGACGATCTGTGTTGCATTGCACCTTTATTTGTTACATTCTTCTCCGAACATATCTTGATGATTAGAAAATACCAATAGAGACCATTGACAGTTATCTGAATTAATATGATTGAAACAAATCAATCGAGTTGTTCCCTTCATTTGTTATTTTTGAAAGAAAAAAAGTGCCACACAAATGTGACTCTGAGGGTTCTCTACGCTTAAGGTATGCTGCACATGGTGGTTATCTCTTCTAGTTGTCTCTGACATTCCTTTCCCTGGAGGTTCTCTTCTCCGATGAATCTTTGCTGGTAGTAGTATATACGTATAACATATCTTTGGATGTAAATCACTAGTAAACATGAACTGCAGAAACATTTTCAACAGAGGTTGTGTCGCAATTTTTTTCGTCTCTATATCACCAGAGAATTAGCCATGAACAGGGGTGAGTGGAAGCTTGTTATCCATGTGCCAGAACCATGAATTGGTTGCGAGATCTTATGAGTTTCACATCTAGCCTACTCCAACTTGTTTGGGACTAAAGGATGTTGTTGTTGTTATTGTTACTTTTTTTGGCAACATAGATGATGTTGCGAAGGACTTTTGTAACATGGATGATGTTGCGAAAAAAAACAATGGAGATGTTTGTGCAGAAACACCGTTGCTGTTGCCGACATGTGTCGCAACAACACTGCTGCCGTTTGCAACACCGTCATTATTGCAGAGCGACCGGAGCTGGTCGGGATGGCTTCCATGGTGCATGGGTGGGCGAGCTCGGGCGGGGAGCGGGGGCAAAAGGATAGGACGGAAAGTAGATAGAGGAGAGACTGGAGGGCAACATGAATCTCACTGGCTAGCTCACTAGAGACCTGAGGAAGGGTGTGGACGCGTTCAGAGATGGAGCGCGTGGTGGCATGGAGGAGATGAAGACTTGAAAAGGCGTAAGGAGGTGCAAGCCATGGCGACGCGCAAGAGTGATGATGGGCTCGATAGGCAAAGCAGATCTCATTCACAACATCATTAGGCGCTTCTCAAGACGGCGCCACGGCGACTATGGCCATGGGCATGTGAGCTCGACGGAGCAGTTGCGATGGTATTGTGTGGTGTGTGCATGAATATGTGGTTGTCGTTGCTCATAAAAGGATGAGGACACGTGCTCAGACTGCAACACATATTGTGATGCACAACATATGTTTGCAGCAGCGCCTATGTTGCAAAACGGCTGGTCAATTCAAATTTGTGTTGCCCGCTGTATGGTCAAATTCGGATTGGACTGCCGCGGAGCGGCGTCCGACATGCGCAGGTCATCAGCCGGCAGTGCGGAATCAATTTCCTACATATTTTGGCTACGGTCTTGCCAAATCTCAGTCGACTGAAACTTGATTATGTTTCAGTCGATGCTATATTAGTAAAATATTTCATTGAGATTTGTTTATTACATGTTATGTCATTTGGTTAAGACTTGACTAATTTTGAGAGCTAACCACCCCTTTTGGTGCACCAAACGTACCCAAAGTTTTCATGAACACTATTGTGTCGGCGTTCTGGGAACCAGGGTGTCCAGACTTGCCTGCCTGCGGCCCACGGCATGGCTCCATCACCGGCCTGGTACGGCCCATCTTCAGCATCGACAAGACAAGACCCTCGCGAGGTGGACGACACCACGACCTCTGGAGGGAGCGGCCTCCTCAGGCGGCCTCCCGAGGAGCGGAGATTCCTATGCAAGTGCTCACCTCATGAGGCTCAGGTGACGCAAGCCATGACGACCAAGGCCAGGCAGGCGCCAGTTGGCGCAGAGCGGCAGGTTTCCACTTTGGTACTAAGGAGGCAAGCACAGGTGCGGGGTCCTGAGGAATCAGCTAAAGGTTTCCATTCTCGTGCTACAAGACCAAGGTCACCAGGACGGCAAGATGGATGTCATCCCCGAGTCCACCACGGCGTCACAACCAGAAGCTTTCCAGGCGAAGACCACCTTTCGTCAGGATAGAATGTACTACTTGTCCACCTTCAAAATTGGCCACTGTGGGATCCCTTCCCGCCTAAGTTTTGAGGGAAGCTACCACAACCACAAGAACGAACCTCCTGAGGTAGTTCTTCCACTGTACTAGTTCATCCTCAGCCCCTCGCGAGGCAAATCCACCACAAAGCAGGAGTAGGATCTTACACTGCAAGGTGGCTCAAACCTAGGTAAACTGGCGTGTCCATTTCATTTCTTGTTCATCGAGCTAGGCCGTGAGAGCAATGAGTTGGCTGGCTAGAGAGGTTGAGTTCTTCACACACACACCCCAGAGTTCGAACCTCCTTTGGGTCTACGGAGCCTTGAATCCGACATTTGGCACGCCAGGTAGGGGCGTGTTGAAAAATTGCTCCCTCGGTGGCTATGCTCCGCCGCCGCCGCCCTGCTCCATGGCGTACGTCGCTCCACTCGGGGGGACGTCAGGCGCGTTTGGGGGCGCCACGGGCCACCGGGCCTTCTCCCCTGCCCTGCGGCGGGTGTGATGGCACCGAAGTTCAGACCGTAATTTTGCTGCCGCGATATGACAGTGTGGCAGACCCAGCGGAGTTCATCTAGATGTATGCAGAAGTCATATGGATGATCAGTGGCGACGACAAGGTCATGGCGAATTGGCTCCCTATGGCTTTGGCTGATATGCCGCGCGCCTGGCTCCTCAACCTACCGGAATCCTCGGTGGCCTCCTGGGAAGGCTGCGCGGTTTGTTCATCGTGCGCTTTGTAGCACCGACGCCTCACGCCGCCGTGGCCATCCTTGGCGGGTCATAAGCGCCGGCCTCGGACCACCGTGTCAAGAAGTTCTTTCACCAGGCGGGGGCTGCCCAGTCGCTCCGCGAGGCCCCTCCGGGCTGGGCCCCGCCCGAGGCTGACCTCACCTTCGACTCCAGGGATCACCCCAAGACCATGGTCGGCACCGGCGCGCTTCCCATGCTCTGCACCCCCACCATCTGCAACGTAGCGGTCACCGGGACCCTCATCGATGGCGGGGCCGGCCTCAACGTCCTCTCCGTGGATGCATTCGGCCTGCTCCGTGTGCCTCATGGCCGGCTCCTCCCCACCAAGCCCTTCTCTGGAGTAGTCGGCGGTCCACCCACCCCTAGGGTAGATCCGCCTCCCCGTCACCTTCGGAACACGCAACAACTACGACATCGAGCTCATCGACTTCGACGTCGCATGCATCGGGCTCCCGTACAACGCCATTCTCGGGTACCCGGCCCTCGCCAAATTCATGGCGGCAACTCATCCCGGCTACAACATCATGAAGATGCTGGGAAGCAGCGGTGTCCTCACCGTGGAAGGAGACGTCGGGGATGCGCTCACGGCCCTTAGGCTCACTTTCAAAGCCGCGGCGTCTACACGACCAAGCGTGGGGAGCGCTCCGGAGGGCTTGGGGGCTGCGCTGGCAAAGAAGAAGCAATTGTTCTCTCAAGATCGAGCCGAGATGAAGCAAGTGTCGGTCAACAAGGACGAAGAATCGGGCGCTACCTTCACCATAGGCGCCGGCCTCCCCCGGGACCAGGAAGAGGCGTTGGTCGGCTTCCTCCATGCAAATAAGGATGTATTTGCATGGGAAGCGACAGACCTGGTCGGTGTTCCGCGTGGGGTGATCGAGCACCACCTCATGGTGTGCCCCAACGTGCGCCCCATGAAACAGAAGGCGCGGCATCAAGCCCCGGAGAAGCAGTCGTTCATCGTCCAGGAGACTCACAAGCTGCAGGAGGCCGGTGTTATTCGGGAGGTGCGACACATAGATTGGTTGGCGAACCCGGTTATCATCCCCAAGAAGGGCGGGAAAGAGCGCATGTGCGTTGATTTTACGAGCCTAAACAAAGCTTGTCCTCAAGACCCTTTCCCGAGTGCATCGACCAGATCGTTGACTCCACTGCCGAGTGCGATTTGCTGTGCTTCTTGGATGCCTTCTCAGGCTATCATCAAATCAAGATGGCGGTGCAGGACGTAGAGAAGACAGCTTTCTTAACCCCGTGCGAGGTGTACTGCTGCACCTACATGCCGTTTGGGTTGCGCAATGTTGGGGCAACCTTCCAGCGGCTGATGCACATTGCTTTGGGCCAACAGCTCGGGAGGAACATCGAGGCATACGTCGACAACATAGTGGTCAAATCTCGGGAGGTGAGAACCCTTGTTGAAGATTTGGAGGAGACATTTGCCAACTTGTGCAAGGTGAAGTTGCGGCTCAACCCGGAGAAGTGCGTGTTCGGCATCCCGTCCGGCAAGCTGCTGGGTTTCCTGGTGTTGCATAGAGGGATGAGGCCAACCCGGAGAAGATCAAAGTGATAGAAAGGATGAGCCTGCTGCAAACCCTCAAGGAAATGTAGAAGTTGGTGGGCTGCGTAACCTTGCTGGGGCACTTCATCTCCTAGTTGGGCGAGCGCGCCCTTCCGTTCTTCAAGCTGATGAAAAGGAAGGGCCCATTTGAGTGGACTCCGAAGGCCGACACCGCTTTCCAAGACCTCAAGAAGTACCTCACCAACCCACCGGTGATGGTAGCACCTCGCCCTCTAGAACCCTTGGTGCTTTACCTGGTCACCACACCTCATTCAGCCAGCGCGGTGCTCGTGGCGGTCCATGAAGAGCATGCGGGCGAGGGTGTGCGGTGCGGCACCCCGCACCCGGCTAGGGCGCCGGGTCCTCAGAATGGTGCTCCGGAGGCCTCAGCCACCCCACCAGGCGTTGGGGCTCCTGAGGTTGGTGCTCCCGAGGCCACGGCAGCCCCACTAGGTGATAAGATTCCTGAGGCTCCACCACCTCAGGAGGGGCAAGACCCTGCAGACGCTTCCTCCCTCGTCGAGCATCATGTGTACTTCGTCAGCACGGTGCTGCGCGACGCACGGGCGTGCTACCCCATGCCACAGAAACTCCTCCTCGCACTCCTTGCTGCCTCCAGGAAACCGCGTCACTACTTTCAAGGCCACCCCATCAAGGTCGTCTCAGCCTACCCCTTGGAGAGGGTGCTCCGGAGCCCCAACGCCGCTGGAAGGGTCGGCGAATGGAACATTGAGCCACAGGCATTCTAGCTGGAGTTCAGCACCACCAGAGTCATCAAGGGTGCGGCCCTCGCCGACTTTGTGGCTGAGTGGACCGGCGCACCTAACCAAGAAGTGGGCGAGGACCACTCTCTCGTTCCAGGAGACGAGGCGCCTGACGGCTGGGTCATGTACTTCGACGGTGCGTTTGCACGCCAAGTGAAAGTGCAACTATCCCTAGGTGGTTTTGGTAATGATTAACAACATATAGCTCACTGAACTAATGCCATTACAAGATAAATATTTCAGGAAAGTTCAATGATTGGCATGGCATGGATAAGGAATGTGGACCCCTCAAAATGCTAAGGACAAAAGGTTGGCTCAAGCTTCAAAAGTCCAAGACTCTACATTTTCTATTTGAGTGATCAAAGATCACATTGAGTCTATAGGAAAGCCAATACTATTAAAAGGGGATTAGGTGTTGCTTAATGGCTTGCTTGCTCAAAGTGCTTAGTGATATGCTCCAAATTCATCAACCACTTTCTCATATCCACATATGTCCCAAACCAAAAGTCAAACTCGGCCCCATGATTTGATTCATCCGGCGCCACCGAGTTCATTTGACATAGCCAGTGCCAAAAACCCTAGTCTTTTCGGTCTCACCGATAGGGATCTCGGTCTCACCGACATGGGGTTGCAAACTCTCTATTTCCCTTCGTAATGTTTTTGTCTAACCTAAATGAGCGATCGGTCCCACCGAGTCTGCAATGCAAACTCTTTGTTTCCTTTTCGTAACGCTTCGGTCCTACCGAGACGAGTGAATCGGTCCCACCGAGTTTGCCTGACCAACTCTTTGGTTAGCTTATTACCAAAGTCGGTCCAACCGAGTTTGTGTAATCGGTCATACCAAGATTATGTTATTCCCTAACCCTAATGATATCGGTCCCACTGAGATGACATGTCGGTCCTACCGAAATTGCCTAACGGTCACATATGCACTGAATCAGTGTGGCCGAGTTTTCTGATTCGGCCCCACCGAGTTTGGTACAATATGTGTAATGGTTAGATTTTGTGTGGAGGCTATATATACCCCCTCCACCCTCTCCTCATTCGTGAGGGAAGCCATCAGAACGTGCCTACGCTTCCACTACTCATTTTCTGAGAGAGAGCCACCTACTCATGTGTTGAGACCAAGATATTCCAATCCAACCATATGAATCTTGATCTCTAGCCTTCCCCAAGTTGCTTTCCTCTCAAATCAGCTTTCCACCAAATCCAATCCTATGAGAGTGAGTTGAGTGTTGGGGAGACTATCATTTGAAGCACAAGAGCAAGGAGTTCATCATCAACACACAATCTATTACCTTTTGGAGAGTGGTGTCTCCTAGATTGGTTAGGTGTCACTTGGGAGCCTCCGACAAGATTGTGGAGTGAACCAAGAAGTTTGTAAGGGCAAGGAGATCGCCTACTTCGTGAAGATCTACCCTAGTGAGGCAAGTCCTTCGTGGGCGATGGCCATGGTGGGATAAACAAGGTTGCTTCTTCGCGAACCCTTCGTGGGTGGAGCCCTCCATGGACTCGCGCAGCCATTACCCTTCGTGGGTTGAAGTCTCCATCAACGTGGATGTACGATAGCACCACCTATCGGAACCACGCCAAAAACATCCGTGTCACCAATTGCGTTTCCACTCTCCAAACCCTTCCCTTTACATTCTTGCATGTTGCATGCTTTACTTTCCACTGCTTATATACTCATTGCATGCTTGCTTGAATTGTGTTAAGATTGCTTGACTTGTGCTAAGTTGTTAAAATCTGCCAAGAACTAAAATTGGGAAAAAAGGTTAAGTTTTTATTTGGTCAAGTAGTCTAATCACCCCCCCCCCCTCTAGACATACTTTCGATCCTACAATTGGTATCAGATCTTTGGTCTCTATTTGCTTTGATTTCCATAGCTTTTGGTGATCATAGCCTTGGTTTCACAACCTAGGAGAGTATGGCGTCTAGCGAGGGAAATTACCACCGTATAGGTCCTTACTTTGATGGTACAAATTTTGCTAGTTGGAAGCATAAGATGAAAATGCATATTCTTGGACATAACCCTGCCGTTTGGGCTATTGTGTGTATTGGCTTGCAAGGTGAATTCTTTGATGGGAGAGAACTGAACCCTGAAGCTACCGCGGAAGAGTTGAAGATGCTACAATATAATGCTCAAGCTTGTGATATCCTCTTCAACGGATTGTGCCCCGAAGAATTCAACAAAATCAGCCGCCTTGAGAATGCAAAGGAAATTTGGAATACTTTGATTGACATGCACGAAGGTACTGACTCCGTCAAGGGATCCAAATTGGATGTGCTTCAAAGTCAACTTGACAAGTTCAAAATGAAGGATGGTGAAGGTATCGCTGAAATGCACTCTAGGCTTGCTCTCATCACAAATGAGATTGCCGGCTTAGGAAGTGAAGAGATGACCGACAAATTCATCATCAAGAAGATCCTAAGAGACTTGGATGGAAAATATGATACCGTGTGCACATTGATCCAAATGATGCCAAATTACAAAGATTTCAAGCCAACGGAAGTCATTGGAAGAATTGTTGCTCATGAGATGTCACTCAAGGATAAGGAAGAACTTCATAACAAGTCAAGTGGTGCATATAAAGCCTCATGTGATGCTCCTACATCATCAAGTGGGTTCCCAAGACTACATCAAGTTCTACTTCATCAAGTTCCACTACTACCCCAAGGATTCCCATCAAGATGATGTGGATCCCAAAGAAGAAGAACGAGAGAGTTCTTGAGGGTGACTCTGCCAATATACTTCACTCATATCATTTTGCCAAGGACAAGTGCAATCAACTTCCACATCTTGCACTAGTTCAAGGAGTCACAAACCCTCTTGTTGGTAAGACAAGGGACAAGGTAACCAAATGCTTTCATGGACATCATCTTGTGTGTGCATCACTCTATGTCTATGGATATTCTTGCTCGTTCCTTGTGGGACTAACCCGTGTAGGTATTGAAAGTGCAACTCACTCCAATGGATTGCTCCAAACGATCAACAACATTGAGCATCCACATCTTAAACACCTACATGCAGTCATCATCGACAAAACCCAAGGTTAGTTCATCCCTCTTAGGGGGGATCTCACATCTAGGGGGAGCTTTACTCTAAAGAATTGAGCTAAAGCAACTCTAATGGTGTGAACACAACAATGCTTTATGTAAAAGTGGTAACCCCACTTGTGCTTAAACGATGAGTATGACCTATGATCAAATGTTTTCATTTGACTCCTAAGTCAATATACTCATATATAGATGACCTAGTCATCACCAATTGCTTGATAGATGCTAGAATTGGTTGTGCATGCTTTGCCACATATTTCATTTACCATTTTATTGTGTGAGCATATTGGTTGCATATTTTACTCATTCAAGGACATCCACTTGTTGTTTTGATTGTTTGGTTTCTTTTTCTTTTGCTAAGTGGATGGACAAGAATGCCTAAGAACCTTTTCTAGCTATCTATGCTTATCTCGTCTCGAACTCTATTCATGCTACATCACAAAGTTTGATCAAGTCAGATTCAAACCACTCTGTGTGAGGAGCACTTGGAGTCCCCCGACTCGTCATAGACTTAAACTTCCAAAACCTCTTTGTGCATTTCGGTCTGACCGAGAAATCCATTTCGGTCAAACAGAGTTCACTAAGTTGATCCAGGTTTTCATCTTGGTGCCACCAATTTGAACACTTCAGTCACACCGAGTTGCAGCAACCGCTTGCGATTTTGCAATCTCGGTGCCACCAAGTTGTTCCACTCAGTCACACCAACATGGACGAGATATATATACCCACGGGTGAGATTTTGGAAATTACTTCAAAACTTCTCAGTCCGCGCGTGTCCTGCTCTGCCTCCTCAGGTCTCTGGATCGTCTCCTTGCCGCCAACGACCTCCCGCCATTGGACTCTACCGCGTCGACGGATTCTGCTCCGCCGTCGCCGCCGTAGCGAACACTCGCCGCTCTAGGGTATGCGTTCGACCCCATGTGCTATCTTTTTCACTCCGATTCCTAGCACAAGGACAATGTCGTACTTCTTGCCACGAATGAGATTAATCTATCCAGCCAAATCTTCCTTAGGTCTAGATTGATTCGAAAATTTTAGGGTTAGCCCTCCGCAAAACTCATCTCGGACCGACCAAGATGTAGAAATCAGCCTCACCGATTCGGCTTCGGCCATTGCACTTGCGCCTTTCGGTCTGACCGAAATGTGCACATCGGTGTGACCAAGTTCAGGATTCTGTGAAACCCTAGCAATCTCGGTGCCACCAAACTGTGACTCGGCCCAACCGAGTTCACTAGTTTAGGTTCCAGGTGTTGCTTCGGTATGACCGAGTTTGTCAATTCGGTAGCTATGAGATCACTTCCGTAGAGAACTAAAACTAATCTTTTTGACTCAATTTGTTTTGCAAAACCTCTCTACTTTGTGATGCTCATCTACTCTACCTTATCTACAACCTATTCACAGGGTCTGCTAACAGTTGCCTACAAGATGTCTGACCAAGGTGACAGCCAGAACAGGTCTGAGCAGCAAGGATAGTTGAGTGAGGGCACTAGTCCCTCCAGTAGCTATGATGAGGACAGCAGGAGCACACCTAGTAACTTGCCCAAGGCAGCTACTAGAACAAGGAAGAAGAGGAATTCTGATTCAGAGGATGAAGACTATTTTGCAGTTGAGGATGAGGTCCCTTCCAAGAAGAAGGTAGTGAAGAAAGAATTTGGCATTGCTGCATCAACTAAGCCAGGCATGAATAAGAAGGCACCAGCAAGAAGAGTTCCAATGTCAAAGGCCAAAGCATCCACTCAAGAAACTTTGGGATCTGAACCCAAAGAACCAGTTGTGGCTGAGAAGAAGAGGAAAGAGAGGGTCAAGAAGACCACTCCTAGGATTATTGGAAAACCATCCATGATGAGATCAGATGATGAAGAGGAAGAGGATGTTACTCCAACTCCTAAGGCATAGAAGCTCATGGGAGATGCTATTAAGTCAAGGGTTGCTCCTAAGCCCAAAACTGCTCAAAAAGCTGCTGCCCTAGTTCCCAAGACTGCACCCAAGAGGAGTAGCTACTGAGGAAAAGAACAAGGCCCCAGTGCCTGAAGCTGAAGAAGAGGAAGTTGAAGCTCAAGTGCTAAGAAAGCTAAAGCCCAAGATCCCAGATCATAATGATGCACATCCTGTTGCAGAGGATATGAGGATCAGGAAGGATGCAGGACTGAGACAGTGGAGAAAGGCTGATCCATATGCTGTCAGGAGGAGAACTGTCGTGGACTACAGATTCCACACAAAGGAACAACAAGATTTCTATGAGACAATCCTGCTTGACAAGAAGCCCATAGTGTGTGACATGAGATGGGTGGACTGGACCTACATAAGAGAGAATGAATAACACTTCCCAGGTGTCTATGACAGCTTCAAGGCATGTGGGGTTGACAAGTTTGTTGGTCAAAAGCTCACTAAGTGGAATGATGAGCTGATTATGCAATTCTATTCAACTGCTCATTTCTATCCAGATGGCAAAATTGTGTGGATGTCAGAGGGTACAAGGTACCAATCTACAGTTGATGAGTGGGCTAGATTGATCAATGCTCTAGAAGCTCATGAAGATGACTTGGATGTCTATGCCAAGAAGAAGAAGAAGAATCACAACTCAATGGCCAGCATGTACAAGGAGATACCTGATGCAGACCTAGAGACTCACAAGTTTGGTTCAGTGAAGCACTTGTTGTCAGGACTGCCTTCAATCAATACCATTCTAAGGCACACTCTGTTGCCAAATCAGGAGATCACAGAATGATCAGAGGACACTCCATCAACTTGCTGCATATATTTGATGTCCCTCAAAAGTTCGAAGTGATGATTCTGATTGTGGAAACAATCAAGAGGACAGCTGCAGATTAGAAGAGATCTTGTGGGTATGCTCCACAAATTCAGGTGCTCATCAGCTCCAAGATGGGCACAAGCACATATTTGTTGGACAAGGAGCACTTACCCCTCAAGCCAGACTTTGAGGACAACACTGTTGTCATGAATGAAGAAGATCCATCATCAATGCAAGCACATGAGAAGAGAGAGAAGGCAAGGGCAGAGAAAGCTACCAAGATGCCAACCGCTGAAGAGGCATATCAAGTATTCTTGAAGAGCAAGCAAGATCAACTTGGATATCTGATTTCCTCCACCTTGAGGATTGAGAAGGGCTTGGCCACCCTGACTCAAAACTAGGAGAGCTTGGAGAGGATCATCGAGAGAAATTCTATGATCTTGATATCAAGGTAACTGAGATTCAGTCAGTAGTTGAGCAACTTCAGGAGGAAGTGGAGGAGAAGAAGGGAAAGTCTACTACAGATGCTTTCACAAGAGTGCCCAGGAGTCAGAGGTCTGCTGCAGTGCCTATCCCAAACACAAGAGCTACTACATCTGCACCTGCAGCCACAGCTTCAGTGCCACCAACTCCAACTTCAGCTCCACCAACTCCAGCTACATCAAGAAAATCTTTCGTCCTTGGAGTCATCTCTACACCACCTCATGAAGACCAAGCCTGAGAGACACATAGCACTATGCATATATATAACTTTTTGGTACTTGTTGCCAAAGGGGGAGAAATATGTATAGATCATAGTCTTCGAGAGAGAGAGTGTTGTTTTGTCTCTCTTTGCATTTTATTTGCTTGAACTTTATTGTGTGTTTGCTTAATACACTATGTCCTTTGTGAGATACTTGGATGATCATGTGTTTGATCATATCCTACTTAAATGTGTGCTTGAATGATATTATCCTTCATATCCATTTATGATCATTCACTTTGCTTGGTGATGAGTGCATGTGTTCAATTATTATCATTTTTTAGCGCTCCACCAAGATGTATGTGACATGGAAGAGTGACCTGATACGTCTCCAACGTATCTATAATTTTTGATTGTTCCATGCTATTATATTACCCGTTTTGGATGTTTATGGGCTTTATTTTACACATTTATATCATTTTTGGGACTAACCTACTAACCAGAGGCCCAGCCCGTATTGCTATTTTTTTGCCTATTTTAGTATTTCGAAGAAAAGGAATATCAAACGGAGTCCAAACGGAATGAAACCTTCGGGAGCATGATTTTTGGAACGAACGTGATCCAGAGGACTTGGAGTGCAAGCCAAGAAGCAGTCGAGGCGGCCACGAGGGTGGAGGGCGCGCCCACCCCTATAGGGCGCGCCCCCTGTCTCGCAGGCCCCTCGGGCGGCCACTGACGTACTTCTTCCTCCTATATATACCCACGTACACCGAAAACATCCAGGGAGCCAACGAAAAACAATTTCCACCGCCGTAACCTTCTGTATCCGCGAGATACCATCTTGGAGCCTTCGCCGGCGCTCTGTCGGAGGGGGAATCAACCACAGAGGGCTTCTACATCAACACCATAGCCCCTCCGATGAGTTCTGAGTAGTTTACCACAAACCTTCGGGTCCATAGTTATTAGCTAGATGACTTCTTGCTTCTCTCTTTTTGGATCTCAATACCATGTTCTCCCCCTCTATTGTGGAGACCTATTTGATGTAAATCTTTTTGCGGTGTGTTTGTCGAGATCCGATGAATTGTGGGTTTATGATCAAGTTTATCTATGAGAAATATTTGAATCTCCTCTGAATTCTTTTATTTATGATTGAGTTATCTTTGCAAGTCTCTTCAAATTATCAGTTTGGTTTGGCCTACTAGATTGATCTTTCTTGCAATGGGAGAAGTGCTTAGCTTTGGGTTCAATCTTGCGATGTCCTTACCCAGTGACAATAGGGGTTGCAAGGCACGTATTGTATTGTTGCCATCGAGGATAAAAAGATGGGGTTTATATCATATTGCATGAGTTTATCCCTCTACATCATGTCATCTTTCTTAATGTGTTACTCTGTTCTTATGAACTTAATACTCTAGATGCATGCTGGATAGCGGTCGATGTGTGGAGTAATAGTAGTAGATGCAGGCAGGAGTCGGTCTACTTGTCACGGACGTGATGCCTATATACATGATCATGCCTAGATAATCTCATAATTATTCACTTTTCTATCAATTGCTCGACAGTAATTTGTTCACCTACCATAATACTTATGCTATCTTGAGAGAAGCCACTAGTGAAACCTATGGTCCCCGGGTATATCTTTTATCATATAAGCTTTCAATTTACTTTTATTTGCATCTTCACTTTTCCAATCTATATCATAAAATACCAAAAATATATTTATCTTATCATACTATCTCTATCAGATCTCACTTTCGCAAGTGGCCGTGAAGGGATTGACAACCCCTTTATTGCGTTGGTTGCGAGTTCTTTGTTTGTTTGTGTAGGTGCGTGGGACTTTTGAGGAGCCTCCTACTAGATTGATACATTGGTTCTCAAAAACTGAGGGAAATACTTACACTACTATTGCTGCATCACCCTTTCCTCTTCAAGGAAAACCAACACAAGCTCAAGACGTAGCATGACCCATGATCCTAACACATTGTGCATTTGCAGTCCAAAGCAAATTTTAAATAATGCACAAATTTAGGGGGGTCTCTTGTTTGTCACATACTTCTCAAAGCGACAATGTATTTCAATCTTATTATCATTTGTCGAAGCTTTGATCTATATGTTGTCATCAATTACCAAAAAAAGGGGGATATTGAAAGTGCAACTATCCCTGGGTGGTTTTGGTAATGATTAACAACATATAGCTCATTGAACTAATGCCATTACAAGATAAATATTTCAGGAAAGTTGAATGATCGGCATGGCATGGATAAGGAATGTGGACCCCTCAAAATGCTAAGGACAAAAGGTTGGCTCAAGCTTCAAAAGTCCAAGACTCTTCATTTTCTATTTGAGTGATCAAAGATCACATTGAGTCTATAGGAAAGCCAATACTATTAAAAGGGGATGAGGTGTTGCTTAATGGCTTGCTTGCTCAAGGTGCTTAGTGATATGCTCCAAAGCCCTCAACCACTTTCTCATATCCACATATGTCCCAAACCAAAAGTCAAACTCGGCCCCACCGATTTGATTCATCCGGCGCCACCGAGTTCATTTGACATAGCCACTGCCAGAAACCCTAGTCTTTTCAGTTTCACCGATAGGGATGTCGGTCTCACCGACATGGGGTTGCAAACTCTCTATTTCCCTTCGTAACATTTTGGTCTAACCGAGATGAGCGATCGGTCCCACCGAGTCTGCAATGCAAACTTCTGTTTCCTTTTCATAACGCTTCGGTCCTACCGAGATGAGCGAATCGGGCCCACCGAGTTTGCCTGACCAACTCTCTGGTTAGCTTATTACCAGAGTCGGTCCAACCGAATTTGTGTAATCGGTCAAACCGAGAATACGTTATGCCCTAACCCTAATGATATCGGTCCCACCGAGATGACATGTCGGTCCCACCGAAATTGCCTAATGGTCACATCTACAATGAATCGGTCCGACCGAGTTTTCTGATTTGGTCCCACCGAGTTTGGTATAATATGTGTAATGGTTAGATTTTGTGTGGAGGCTATATATACCCCTCCACCCTCTCCTCATTCGTGAGGGAAGCCATCAGAACGTGCCTACACTTCCACTACTCATTTTCTGAGAGAGAGCCACCTACTCATGTGTTGAGACCAAGATATTCCAATCCAACCATATGAATCTTGATCTCTAGCCTTCCCCAAGTTGCTTTCCACTCAAATCAGCTTTCCACCACATCCAATCCTATGAGAGTGAGTTGAGTGTTGGGGAGACTATCATTTGAAGCACAAGAGCAAGGAGTTCATCATCAACACACCATCTATTACCTTTTGGAGAGTGGTGTCTCCTATATTGGTTAGGTGTCACTTGGGAGCCTCCGACAAGATTGTGGAGTGAACCAAGACGTTTGTAAGGGCAAGGAGATCGCCTACTTCGTGAAGATCTACCCTAGTGAGGCAAGTCCTTTGTGGGTGATGGCCATGGTGGGATAGACAAGGTTGCTTATTCGTGGACCCTTCGTGGGTGGAGCCCTCCATGGACTCGCGCAGCCGTTACCCTTCGTGGGTTGAAGTTTCCATCAACATGGATGTACGATAGCACCACCTATCGGAACCACGCCAAAAACATCCGTGTCTCCAATTGCGTTTGCACTCTCCAAACCCTTACCTTTACATTCTTTGCAAGTTGCATGCTTTACTTTCCGCTGCTTATATACTCATTGCATGCCTGCTTGAATTGTGTTAAGATTGCTTGACTTGTGCTAAGTTGTTAAAATCTGCTAAGAACTAAAACTGGGAAAAGATTAAGTTTTTATTTGGTCAAGTAGTCTAATTACCCCCCTCTAGACATACTTTTGATGCTACACCAATGCGCGGGGGCTGGAGCTATGCTCATCTCACCTACCCAGGACAAACTCTACTACGCAGTACAACTCTGCTTCCTGCATGGCGAGAAGGTCTTCAACAACATTGCTGAGTATGAAGGCCTAATCGCCGGACTTAAGGCCGCGGTGGCTCTAGGGGTCAGGCGCCTTACCATTAGAGGCGACTCCCGGCTCCTGGTCAACTTCTCCAACAAGGCGTACAAGCCAAAGGATGAGCACATGGAGGCATACCTTGAGGAGGTACACAAAATTGAGAAACAAATCTTAGGCTTGGAATTGTAGCATGTGTTGCACGGCACAAACAAGGAGGCGGATGATATCGCCAAAAGGGCGTCCTAGCACCACCCTCAAGAGCCTGGCATCTTCGAGGAGCGGCTCTTCAAGCCGTCGGTAGCGCCCCCCATTATGGGACCAGCGTTGTCTCGGGAGGAGTTGCCGCTGGCACCCCCATCGGGCTCCCCAGCCTGTGGTCTGACCTCAGGAGCCCGTCTGCTGCTCATGCTCGAGCCTTAGGAGGGGTGCTGGACTGAGGAATTCAAGGCGTTCCTGCTTCAAGGAACCCTGCCGGAGAAGGAAGAAGACGCAGAGCGGGTGGCACGCCAGGCCTCCGTGTGCTGCATCCGGGACATTGAGCTCTACCAAAGGCGCACAAACAATGTTTCCCTACGATGCATCTCCAAGAAACAGGGGCGCGAACTGCTGGCCAACATACAAGGTGGGGATTGGGGGCATAACTCCTCATCACGCACCCTCACAGGCAAGGCGTTCCACAGCGGATTCTACTGGCCCACGATGCTCAATGATGCCACTGAATTGGTAAGATCTTGTCAGGCCTGTCAATTCATGCTAATCAGATCCACCAGCCCGCTAAGTGCCTCCAAACCATCCCGCTCTCGTGGCCATTTGCGGTTTGGGGGCTGGACATCCTGGGCCCGTTCCCTCGAGCGTCCGGGGGCTAACGCTACCTCTACGTCACCATCGACAAGTTCACCAAGTGGGCGGAGGTGGAGGCCATCCGCACCATCCTAGCTGGCTCAGTGGTCAAGTCCATCAAGGCCTCGTGATCCACTTTGGAGTTCCCAACCGCATAATCACCGACAACGGCTCCCAGTTCACGAGCAACTTGTATAAAACATATTGTGCTAACCTTGGGGCGCAGATATGCTATGCTTCATTGGCGCACCCGCGGAGCAATGGCCAAGTCGAGCACACAAACGCGAATGTCCCGAGGGGCCTCAAGGCGAGGAGCTTCAAGAAAATCCTCAAGGCCTGCAGCAGGGGTTGGCTCGATGAGCTTCAGTCTGTGCTTTGGTCCATCTACACACCGCGACCAAGCCCACGGGCGAAATCCCGTTCTTCCTCGTCTACGGAACAGAGGCGGTCCTCCCTCACGAGGTCAAGCACCGCTCCCCATGGGTCCTAGCATTCGACGAGGCGCGCAAGGACGCCTCGCAGGGGATGGACCTCGTGTTGGGGGAGGAACGCCGCCGCCAAGCCTCGCTCCGTGCAGCGAGGTACCAGCAGGCGCTGCAGCAGTATCACTGCCGCAGCATCCACTCCAGGACCCTCGAGGTGGGCGACCTCGTCCTAAGGCGGGTGCTCTCCAGGGAAGGGCTTCACAAGCTCTCTCCCATGTGGGAGGGCCCGTTCAGGATAGCCCGTGTCTCCAGGCCTGGTGTCGCGCGCCTGGAGACGCAGGATGGGGTCCCCATCCAGAATCCCTAGAACATCCAGCACTTCTAAAAGTTCTACCCATGACCAAGGCCATGTGCCCGTGAAGATCTCCGCTTGTGACACTCTCACGTAATAATGAGTTGGGGTTGTACATGCCTCAGAGTCTCCTGAGTGCCGCCCCTGGGCCTCATGGGGGCTCCCACCCATGTCCTAGTGGAGGCCCCATGCTTCGCTCTGGTGGGAAGACAAGAAGACTAGTTTAGGTGCCGGACGCGGCTATTCTTTTGCTTGCTTTCTGTAGCTGGTTTGCAACTACTTGAATGAAATTTGAAGTTTTCGCATCTCTTTTGAGGGTTGGGAATTTTTTTCTCCTTGCATTATTTGAATGAAATATGCCCTAGAGGCAATAATAAAGTTATTATTTATTTCCTCAATTCATGATAAATGTTTATTATTCATGCTAGAATTGTATTAACCGTAAACTTAGTACATGTGTGAATACATAGACAAAACATATAGTCCCTAGTGTGCCTCTACCTGACTAGCTCGTTAATCAAAGATGGTTATGTTTCCAAACAGTAGACATGTGTTGTCATTTGATGAATGGGATCACATCATTAGGAGAATGATGTGATGGACATGACCCATCCGTTAGCTTAGCATTATGATCGTGTTAGTTTCATTGCTACTGCTTTCTTCATGACTTATACAAGTTCCTCGGACTATGAAATTATGCAACTCCCGAATACCAGAGGAACACTTTGTGTGCTACCAAACATCACAACGTAAAAGGTTGATTATAAAGGTGCTCTACAGGTGTCTCCGAAGGTGTTCGTTGGGTTGGCATAGATAAAGATTAGGATTTGTCACTCCGTGTTTCGGAGAGGTATCTCTGGGCCCTCTCGGTAATACTCATCACTATAAGACTTGCAAGCATTGTGACTAATGAGTTAGTTACGGGATGAAGTATTATGGAACAAGTAAAGAGACTTGCCGGTAACGAGATTGAACTAGGTATTGAGATACCGACGATCAAATCTCGGGCAAGTAACATACCGATGACAAAGGGAACAACGTATGTTGTTATGCGGTTTGACTGATAAAGATCTTTGTAGAATTTGTAGGAACCAATATGAGTATCCAGGTTCCGCTATTGGTTATTGACCGGAGACGTGTCTCGGTCCTGTCTACATAGTTCTCGAACCCGTAGGGTCCGCACGCTTAACGTTCGATGACGATTGGTATTATGAGTTTATGTGATATGTTGTATTGAAGATTGTTCAGAGTCTCGGATATGATCATGGACATGACGAGGAGTCTCAAAATGGTCGAGACATAAAGATTGATATATTGGACGACTATATTCAGACACCAGAAGTGTTCCAGAGAAGTTTCGGATATAATCGGAGTGCCGAAAGGGTTATCGGAACCACCGGAGAAGTAATGGGCCTTATTGGGCCTAAGGGAGAGAGAGGGGTGGCCAAGGGATGGCCGTGCGCCCCCCCATGGGCCTAGTCCGAATTGGACTAGGGGGAGGGGCGGCGCCCCCTCCTTCCTTCTTCTCCTAGTAGGACTAGGAAAGGGGGCAGTCCTACTCCTACTAGGAGGAGGATTCCTCCCCCCTTGGTGCGTCCTAGAGGGCCGGCCGGCCTCCCCCTTGCTCCTTTATATACGGGGGCAGGGGGCACCCAAGAACAAAAAAAAAGTTGACAATTTTTTAGCCGTGTGCGGTGCCCCCCTCCACAGTTACACACCTCGGTCATATCGTCGTAGTGCTTAGGCGAAGCCCGCACCGGTAACTTTGTCATCACCATCACCACGCCGTCGTGCTGACGAAACACTCCCTCGGCCTCAACTGGATCAAGAGTATGAGGGACGCGTCTCCGAGTTGAACGTGTGCTGAATGCGAAGGTGACGTACGTTCGGTTCTTGGATCGGTTGGATTGCAAAGACGTTCGACTACATCAACCGCGTTAACTAAACGCTTCCGTTTTCGGTCTACGAGGGTACGTGGACACACTCTCCCCTCTTGTTGCTATGCATCACATAGATAGATCTTGCATGATCGTAGGAATTTTTTTGAAATTACCGCGTTCCCCAACAACGGCATCCGAGCCAGGTCTATGCGTAGATGTTATATGCACGAGTAGAACACAAAGAGTTGTGGGCGGTAATAGTCATACTGCTTACCAGCATGTCATACTTTGATTTGGCGGTATTTTTGGATGAAGCGGCTCAGACCGACATTACGCGTACGCTTACGCGAGACTGGTTCTACCGACGTGCTTTGCACATAGGTGGTTGGTGAGTGTCTGTTTCTCCAACTTTGGTTGAATCGAGTGTGGCTACGCCCGATCCTTGTTGAAGGTTAAAATAGCACAGTTGACGAAAAATCGTTGTGGTTTTGATGCGTAGGTAAGAACGGTTCCTACTAGAAGCCTGTAGCAGCCATGTAAAACTTGCAACAACAAAGTAGAGGACGTCTAACTTGTTTTTGCAGGGCTTGCTGTGATGTGATATGGTCAAGCATGATGTGATATAAATTGTTGTATGAGATGATCATGTTTTGTAACAAAGTTATCCGCAACTGGCAAGAGCCATATGGTTGTCGCTTTATTGTATGCAATGCAATCGCCATGTAATTGTTTTACTTTATCACTAAGCGGTAGTGATAGTCGTAGTAACAATAGTTGGCGAGCCGACAATGATGCTACGATGGAGATCAAGGTGTCGCGCCGGTGACGTTGGAGATCATGACGATGCTTCAGTGATGGAGATCATGAGCATAAGATGATTATGGCCATATCATGTCACATATTTTGATTGCATGTGATGTTTATCCTTTATGCATCTTATTTTGCTTAGAACGTCGGTAGCATTATAAGATGATCCCTTACTAAATTTCAAGGTACAAGTGTTCTCCCTAAGTATGCACCGTTGCTACAGTTCGTCATGCCGAGACACCACGTGATGATCGGGTGTGATAAGCTCTACGTTCACATACAACGAGTGCAAGCCAGTTTTGCCCATGCAGAATACTTGGGTTAAACTTGACGAGCCTAACATATGCAGATATGGCCTCGCAACACTGAGACCGAAAGGTCGAGCGTGAATCATATAGTAGATATAATCAACATAGTGATGTTCACCATTGAAAACTACTCCATCTCACGTGATGATCGGACATGGCTTAGTTGATTTGGATCATGTGGTCACTTAGATGATTAGAGGGATGTCTATCTAAGTGGGAGTTCTTAAGTAATATGATTAATTGAACTTTAATTTATCATGAACTTAGTACCTGATAGTATTTTGCATGTCTATGTTGTTGTAGATCAATGGCCCGTGCTACCGTTCCTTTGAATTTTAATGCGTTCCTAGAGAAAGCTAAGTTGAACGATGATGGAAGCAACTACACGGACAAGGTCCGTAACTTGAGGATTATCCTCATTGCTGCACAGAAGAATTATGTCCTGGAAGCACCGTTGGGTTCCAGGCCTGCTGCGGATGCTACTGGTGATGTTAAGAACATCTGGCAGAGCAAAGCTGATGACTACTCGATAGTTCAGTGTGCCATGCTTTATGGCTTATAATTGGGACTTCAAAGACGTTTTGAACGTCATGGAGCATATGAGATGTTCCAGGAGTTGAAGTTAATATTTCAAGAAAATGCCCGAGTTGAGAGATATGACGTCTCCAGCAAGTTCTACAGCTGCAAAATGGAGGAGAATAGTTCTGTCAGTGAACACATACTCAAAATGTCTGGGTATCATAATCACTTCACTCAACTGGGAGTTGATCTTCCAATTGATTGTGTCTTTTTGACAGAGTTCTTCAATCACTGCCACCAAGCTATAAAGGCTTCGTGATGAACTATAATATGCAAGGGATGAACAAGACTATTCCCGAGCTCTTCGTGATGCTAAAGGCCGCAGAGGTAGAAATGAAAAAGGAGCATCAAGTGTTGATGGTCAATAAGACCACTAATTTCAAGAAAAAGGGCAAAGGGAAGAAAGGGAACTTCAAGAAGAACGGAAAAAAGGTTGCTGCTCAAGAGAAGAAACCCAAGTCTGGACCTAAGCTTGAAACTGAGTGCTTCTACTACAAAGGTACTGGTCACTGGAAGCAGAACTGCCCCAAGTATCTGGCGGATAAGAAGGATGGCAAAGTGAAAGGTATATTTTGATATACATGTTATTGATGTGTACTTAACTAATGCTTGCAGTAGCGCCTGGGTATTTGATACTGGTTCTGTTGCTCATATTTGCAACTCATAATAGGGGCTACGAATTAAGCGAAGATTGGCTAAGGACGAGGTGACGATGCGCATGGGAAATGGTTCCAAAGTTGATGTGATCGCGGTCGGCACGCTACCTCTACATCTACCATCGGGATTAGCTTTAGACCTGAATATTATTTGGTGCCAGCGTTGAGCATGAACATTATATCTGTATCGTGTTTAATGCGAGACAGTTATTCATTTAAATCAGAGAATAATGGTTGTTCTATTTATATGAGTAATATCTTTTATGGTCATGCACCCCTGCTGAGTGGTCTATTTTTGTTGAATCCGATAGTAGTGATACAAATATTCATAGTGTAGAAGCCAAAAGATTGAAGTTTAATAATGATAGTGCAACTTATTTGTGGCACTGCCGTTTGGGTCATATCGGTATAAAGCGCATGAAGAAACTCCATGTTGATGGAATTTTGGAATCACTATGAATCACTTGGTGCTTGCGAACCGTGCCTTATGGGCAAGATGACTAAAAGTCCGTTCTCCGAAACAATGGAACAAGCTACTGGCTTGTTGGAAATAATATGTATGCGGTCCAATGAGTATTGAGGCTCGTGGTGGGTATCGTTATTTTCTTACCTTCACAGATGATTTGAGCAGATATGGTTATATCTGCTTAATGAAGCATAAGTCTGAAACATTTGAAAATTCAAAGAATTTCAGAGTGAAGTGGAAAATCATCGTAACAAGAAAATAAAGTTTCTACGATATGATCATGGAGGAGAATATTTGAGTTACGAGTTTGGTCTTCATTTGAAACAACATGGGATAGTTTCACAATTAACGCCACCTAGAACACCATAGCAAAATGGTGCGTCCGAATGTCGTGACCATACTTTATTAGATATGGTGTGATCTATGATGTCTCTTACTGATTTACCGCTATCATTTTGGGGTCATGCTCTAGAGATGGCTGCATTCACTTTAAATAGGGAACCATCAAAATCCGTTGAGACAACGCCTTATGAAATGTGGTTTGGCAAGAAACCAAAGTTGTTATTTCTTAAAGTTTGGGGCTGCGATGCTTATGTGAAAAAGCTTCAACCTGATAAGCTCGAACCAAATCGGAGAAGCGCGTCTTCATAGGATACCCAAAGGAAACTGTTGGGTACACCTTCTATCACAAATCTGAAGGCAAAATCTTTGTTGCTAAGAATGGATCCTTTCTAGAGAAGGAGTTTCTCTTGAAAGATGTGAGTGGGAGGAAAGTGGAACTTGATGAGGTAACTGTACCTTCTCCCTTATTGGAAAGTAGTTCATCACAGAAATAAGTTCCAGTGATTCCTACACCAATTAGTGAGGAAGCTAATGATGATGATCATGAAGTTTCGGATCAAGTTAATACTGAACCTCGTAGGTATTCCAGAGTAAGATCCGCACCAGAGTGGTATGGTAATCCGGTTCTGGAAGTCATGTTACAAGACCATGATGAACCTACGAACTATGAGGAAGCGATGATGAGCCCAGATTCCGCAAAATGGCTTGAGGCCATGAAATCTGAGATGGGATCCATGTATGAGAATAAAGTGTGGACTTTGTTGGACTTGCCCGATGATCGGCAAGCCATAGAAAATAAATGGATCTTTAAGAAGAAGACCGACACAGACGGTAATGTTACTGTTTACAAAGCTCGACTTGTTGTGAAAGGTTTTCAACAAGTTCAAGGAGTTGACTACGATGAGACTTTCTCACCCGTAGCGATGCTTAAGTTTGTCCGAATCATGTTAGCAATTCCTGCATTTTATGATTATGAAATTTGGCAAATGGATGTCAAAACTGCATTCCTGAATGGATTTCTGGAAGAAGAGTTGTATATGATGCAACCGGAAGGTTTTGTTGATCCAAAGGGTGCTAATAAAGTGTGCAAGCTCCAGCAATCCATTTATGGACTGGTGCAAGCCTCTCGGAGTTGGAATAAACGTTTTGATAGTGTGATCAAAGCATATGGTTTTATACAGGCTTTTGGAGAAGCTTGTATTTACAAGAAAGTGAGTGGGAGCTCTGTAGCATTTCTAATCTTATATGTAGATGACATATTGTTGATTGGAAATGATATAGAATTTCTGGATAGCATAAAGGGATACCTGAATAAGATTTTTTCTATGAAATACCTTGGAGAAGCTGCTTACATATTGGGCATCAAGATCTATAGAGATAGATCAAGGCGCTTAATTGGACTTTCACAAAGCACATACCTTGATAAAGTTTTGAAGAAGTTCAAAATGGATCAGTCAAAGAAAGGGTTCTTGCCTGTGTTACAAGGTATGAAGTTGAGTCAGACTCAAAGCCCGACCACCATAGAAGATAGAGAGAAAATGAAAGTCATTCCCTATGCTTCAGCCATAGGTTCTATCATGTATGCAATGTTGTGTACCAGACCTGATGTATGTATTGCTATAAGCATAGCAGGGAGGTACCAAACTAATCCCGGAGTGGAGCACTAGATAGCGGTCAAGAACATCCTGAAATACCTGAAAAGGACTAAGGATATGTTTATCATTTATGGAGGTGAAAAAGAGCTCGTCATAAACGGTTACGTCGATGCAAGCTTTGACACTGATCTGGATGACTCTATGTCCCAAACCGGATACGTATTTCTATTGAATGGAGGAGCTGTCAGTTGGTTCAGTTCCAAGCAGAGCGTCGTGGCAGGATCTATGTGTGAAGCGGAGTACATTGCTGCTTCGGAAGCAACAAATGAAGTAGTTTGAATGAAGGACTTCATATCCGATCTAGGTGTCATACCTAGTGCATCGGGTCAAATGAAAATCTTTTGTGACAATACTGGTGCAATTGCCTTGGCAAAGGAATCCAGATTTCACAAGAGAACCAAGCACATCAAGAGATGCTTCAATTCCATCTGTCATCAAGTGTCGGAAGGGGACATAGATATTTGCAAGATACACACGGATCTGAATGTTGTAGATCCATTGACTAAGCCTCTTCCATGAGCAAAACATGATCAGCACCAAAGCTCCATGGGTGTTATAATCATTACTATGTAATCTAGAATATTGACTCTAGTGCAAGTGGGAGACTGAAGGAAATATGCCCTAGAGGTAATAATAAAGTTATTATTTATTTCCTTAATTAATGATAAATGTTTATTATTCATGCTAGAATTGTATTAACCGGAAACTTAGTACATGTGTGAATACATAGACAAAACATATAGCCCCTAGTGTGCCTCTACTTGACTACCTCGTTAATCAAAGATGGTTATGTTTCCTAACCATAGACATGTGTTGTCATTTGATGAACGGGATCACATCATTAGGAGAATGATGTGATGGACATGACCCATCCGTTAGCTTAGCATTATGATCGTGTTAGTTTCATTGCTACTGCTTTCTTCATGACTTATACAAGTTCCTCAGGCTATGAGATTATACAACTCCCGAATACCGGAGGAACACTTTGTGTGCTACCAAATGTCACAACATAAAAGGGTGATTATAAAGGTGCTCTACAGGTGTCTCTGAAGGTGTTTGTTGGGTTGGCATAGATCAAGATTAGGATTTGTCACTCCGTGTTTCGAAGAGGTATCTCTAGGCCCTCTCGGTAATACTCATCACTATAAGCCTTGCAAGCATTGTGACTAATGATTTAGTTACGGGATGAAGTATTGCGGAACGAGTAAACAAACTTGCCGGTAAAGAGATTGAACTAGGTATTGAGATACCGATGATCGAATCTCGCGCAAGTAACATACCGATGACAAAGGGAACAATGTATGTTGTTATGCGGTTTGACCGATAAAGATCTTCGTAGAATATGTAGGAGCCAATATGAGCATCCAGGTTCCACTATTGGTTATTGACCGGAGACATGTCTCGGTCATGTCTATATAGTTCTCGAACCCGTAGGGTCCGCACGCTTAACGTTCGATGACGATTGGTATTATGAGTTTATGTGATATGTTGTACCGAAGATTGTTCAGAGTCCCGGATATGATCATGGACATGAGGACGAGTCTCGAAATGGTCGAGACATAAAGATTGATATATTGGACGAATATATTCGGACACCGGAAGTGTTCCGGAGAAGTTTTGGATAAAATCCGAGTGCCGGAAGGGTTATCAGAACCACCGGAGAAGTAATGGGCCTTATTGGGCCTAAGGCGGAGAGAGAGAGGGGCAGCCAGGGGCTGGCCATGCGCCCCCCATGGGACTAGTCCGAATTGGACTAGGGGGAGGGGTGGAGCCCCCTCCTTCCCTCTTCTCCTAGTAGGACTAGAAAGGGGGGAGTCCTACTCCTACTAGGAGGAGGATTCCTCCCCCCTTGGCGCACCCTAGAGGGACGACCGGCCTCCCCCTTGGTCCTTTATATACGGGGGCAGGGGTGAAGGAAATATGCCATAGAGGCAATAATAACATTATTATTTATTTCCTCATATCATGATAAATGTTTATTATTCATGCTATAATTGTATTAGTCGGAAACATGATACATGTGTGAATACATAGACAAACTTAAAGTCACTAGTATACCTCTACTTGACTAGCTCATTAAACAAAGATGGTTATGTTTCCTAACCATAGACATGAGTTGTCATTTGATTAACGGGATCACATCATTAGGAGAATGATATGATTGACATGACCCATTCCGTTAGCTTAGCACTTGATCGTTTAGTATGTTGCTATTGCTTTCTTCATGACTTATATATGTTCCTACAACTATGAGATTATGCAACTCCCGTTTATCGAAGGAACACTTTGTGTGCTACCAAACGTCACAACGTAACTGGGTGATTATAAAGGAGCTCTACAGGTGTCTCCAAAGGTACATGTTGAGTTGGCGTATTTCGAGATTAGGTTTTGTCACTCCGATTGTCGGAGAGGTATCTCTGGGCCCTCTTGATAATGCACATCACTATAAGCCTTGCAAGAAATGTAGCTAATGAGTTAGTTACGGAATGATGCATTACGTAACGAGTAAAGAGACTTGCCGGTAACGAGATTGAACTAGGTATTGAGATACCGACGATCAAATCTCGGGCAAGTAACATACCGATGACAAAGGGAACAACGTATGTTGTTATGCAGTTTGACCGATAAATATCTTCATATAATATGTAGGAGCCAATATGAGCATCCAGGTTCCGCTATTGGTTATTGACCAGAAACGGTTCTTGGTCATGTCTACATAGTTCTCGAACCCGTAGGGTCCGCACGCTTAAGGTTTTGATGACAGTTATATTATGAGTTTATGAGTTTTGATGTACCAAAGTTTGTTCGGAGTCCCGAATGTGATTACGGACATGACGAGGAGTCTCAAAATGGTTGAGACATGAAGATTGATATATTGGAAGCCTATATGTGGATGTCGGAATTGTTCCGGGTGAAATCGGGATTTTACCGGAGTACCGGGAGGTTACCGGAACCCCCTGGGGGCTTAATGGGCCTACATGGGCCTTAGTGGAGAAGAGGAGAGGAGGCAAGGGCTGGGCCGCGCGCCCGTCCCCCTAGTACGAATAGGACAAGGAGAGGGGGGCGGCACCCCCCTTTCCTTCCTCTCTCTCCCTCCTCTTTCCCCCCTTCTCCTACTCCAACAAGGAAGGACGGAGTCCTACTCCCGGTGGGAGTAGGACTCCCCTTGGCGCGCCCCCTCCTAGGCCGGCCGCCCCTCCCCCCTTGCTCCTTTATATACGGGGGCAGGGGGACACATCTAGACACAACAATTGATCTCTTGATCTCTTAGCCGTGTGCGGTGCCCCCCTCCACCATAGTCCTCCTCGATAATATTGTAGCGGTGCTTAGGCGCAGCCCAGCGACGGTAGAACATCAAGATCGTCACCACGCCATCGTGCTGACGGCACTCTTCCCGGACATTCTGCTGGATCGGAGTACGGGGATCGTCATCGAACTGAACATGTGCTAGAACTCGGAGGTGCCGTAGTTTTGGTGGTTGATCGGTCGGGCCGTGAAGACGTACAACTACATCAACCGTGTTGTTCTAACGCTTCTGCTTTTGGTCTATGAGGGTACATGGACAACACTCTCCCCTGTCGTTGATATGCATCACCATGATCTTGCGTGTGCGTAGGAAATTTTTTGAAATTACTACGTTCCCCAACAGTGGTATCAGAGCCAGATTTTATGCGTAGATGTCATATGCACGAGTAGAACACAAGTGAATTGTGGGTGATACAAGTCATACTGCTTACCAGCATGTCATACTTTGGTTCGGCGGTATTGTTGGATGAAGCGGCCCGGACCGACATTACGCGTACGCTTACGCGAGACTGGTTCTACCGACGTGCTTTGCACACAGGTGGCTGGCGGGCGTCTGTTTCTCCAACTTTAGTCGAACCGAGTGTGGCTACGCCTGGTCCTTGCGAAGGTTAAAATAGCACTAACTTGACAAACTATTGTTGTGGTTTTTGATGCGTAGGTACGAACTGTTCTTGCTCGGACCATAGCAGCCACGTAAAATTTGCAACAACAAAGTAGAGGATGTCTAACTTGTTTTTGCAGGGCATGTTGTGATGTGATATGGTCAAGACGTGATGTTATACTTTATTGTATGAGATGATCATGTTTTGTAACTGAGTTATTGGCAACTGGCAGGAGCCATATGGTTGTCGCTTTATTGTATGAAATGCAAATGCCCTGTAATTGCTTTACTTTATCACTAAGCGGTAGCGATAGTCGTAGAAGCAATAGATGGCGTAACGACAACGATGCTATGATGGAGATCAAGGTGTCGTGCCGGTGACGATGGTGATCACGACGGTGCTTCGGAGATGGAGATCACAAGCACAAGAAGATGATGGCCATACCATATCACTTATATTGATTGCATGTGATGTTTATCCTTTATGCATCTTATTTTTCTTTGATTGACGGTAGCATTATAAGATGATCTCTCACTAATTATCAAGAAGTGTTCTCCCTGAGTATGCACCGTTGCGAAAGTTCTTCGTGCTGAGACACCACGTGATGATCGGGTGTGATAGGCTCTACGCTCAAATACAACGGGTGCAAAATAGTTGCACATACGGAATACTCAGGTTAAACTTGACGAGCCTAGCATATACAGATATGGCCTCGGAACACGGAGACCGAAAGGTTGAACGTGAATCATATAGTAGATATGATCAACATAGTGATGTTCACCATTGAAAACTACTCCATCTCACGTGATGATCGGACATGGTTTAGTTGATTTGGATCCCGTGATCATTTAGATGACTAGAGAGATGTCTGTCTAAGTGGGAGTTCTTTAGTAATATGATTAATTGAACTTAAATTTATCATGAACTTAGTACCTGATAGTATTTTGCTTGTCTATGTTTGTTGTAGATAGATGGCTCGTGCTGTTGTTCCGTTGAATTTTAATGCGTTCCTTGAGAAAGCTAAGTTGAAAGATGATGGTAGCAATTACACGGACTGGGTCCGTAACTTGAGGATTATCCTCATTGCTGCAGAGAAGAATTACGTCCTGGAAGCACCGCTAGGTGCCAGGCCTGCTGCAGATGCAACTGACGACGTTAAGAACGTCTGGCAGAGCAAAGCAGATGACAACTCGATAGTTTAGTGTGCCATGCTTTACGGCTTAGAACTGGGACTTCAACGATGTTTTGAACGTCATGGAGCATATGAGATGTTCCAGGAGTTGAAGTTAATATTTCAATCAATTGCCTGGATTGAGAGATATGAAGTCTCCAATAAGTTCTATAGTTGTAAGATGGAGGAGAATAGTTCTGTCGGTGAACATATACTCAAAATGTCTGGGTATAATAATCACTTGACTCAACTGGGAGTTAATCTTCCTGATGATAGTGTCATTGACAGAATTCTTCAATCACTTCCACCAAGCTAAAAGAGCTTTGTGATGAACTATAATATGCAAGGGATGGACAAGACTATTCCCGAGCTATTCGCAATGCTAAAGGCTGTGGAGGTAGAAATCAAGAAGGAGCATCAAGTGTTGATGGTCAATAAGACCACCAGTTTCAAGAAAAAGGGTAAAGGGAAGAAGAAGGGGAACTTCAAGAAGAACAGCAAACAAGTTGTTGCTCAAGAGAAAAAACCCAAATCTAGTCCTAAGCCTGAGACTGAGTGCTTCTACTGCAAGCAGACTGGACACTGGAAGCGGAACTGCCCCAAGTATTTGGCGGATAAGAAGGATGGCAAGGTGAACAAAGATATTGTGGTATACATTTTATTGATGTGTACCTTACTAATGCTCGCAGTAGCACCTAGGTATTTGATACTGGTTCTGTTGCTAATATTTGCAACTCGAAACAGGGACTACGGATTAAGCGAAGATTGGCTAAGGACGAGGTGACAATGCGCGTGGGAAATGGTTCCAAAGTCGATGTGATCGCAGTCGGCACGCTACCTCTACATCTAACTTTGGGATTAGTTTTAGACCTAAATAATTGTTATTTGGTGCCAGCGTTAAGCATGAACATTATATCTGGATCTTGTTTGATGCGAGACGGTTATTCATTTAAATCTGAGAATAATGGTTGTTCTATTTATATGAGTAATATCTTTTATGGTCATGCACCCTTGAAGAGTGATCTGTTTTTATTAAATCTCGATAGTAGTGATACACATATTCATAATGTTGAAGCCAAAAGATGCAGAGTTGATAATGATAGTGCAACTTATTTGTGGCACTGTCGTTTGGGTCATATTGGTGTAAAGCGCATGAAGAAACTCCATACTGATGGACTTCTGGAATCACTTGATTATGAATCACTTGGTACTTGCGAACCGTGCCTCATGGGCAAGATGACTAAAATGCCCGTTCTCCAGAACTATGGAGCGAGCAACTGATTTGTTGGAAATCATACATACTGATGTATGTGGTCCTATGAATATTGAGGCTCGCAGCGGGTACCATTATTTTCTCACCTTCACAGATGATTTGAGCAGATATGGGTATATCTACTTGATGAAACGCAAGTCTGAAACATTTGAAAAGTTCAAAGAATTTCAGAGTGAAGTGGAAAATCATCGTAACAAGAAAATAAAGTTTCTACGATCTGATCATGGAGGAGAATATTTGAGTTACGAGTTTGGTTTACATTTGAAGCAATGCAGAATAGTTTCACAACTCACGCCACCCGGAACACCACAACGAAATGGTGTGTCCGAACGTCGTAATCGTACTTTACTAGATATGGTGCGATCTATGATGTCTCTTACTGATTTACCGCTATCGTTTTGGGGTTATGCTTTAGAGACGGCCGCATTCACGTTAAATAGGGTACCATCAAAATCCGTTGAGACGACGCCTTATGAACTGTGGTTTGGCAAGAAACCAAAGTTGTCGTTTCTTAAAGATTGGGGCTGCGATGCTTATGTGAAGAAACTTCAACCAGATAAGCTCGAACCCAAATCGGAGAAATGTGTCTTCATAGGATACCCAAAAGAGACTATTGGGTACACCTTATATCACAGATCTGAGGGCAAAATTTTTGTTGCTAAATTTGGATCCTTTCTAGAGAAGAAGTTTCTCTCGAAAGAAGTGACTGGGAGGAAAGTAGAACTTGATGAGGTAACTATACCTGCTCCCTTATTGGAAAGTAGTTCATCACAAGAACCGGTTCCTGTGACAACTACACCAATCAGTGAGGAAGCTAATGATATTGATCATGAAACTTCAGATCAAGTTACTACCAAAACTCATAGATCAACCAGAGTAAGATCCGCACCAGAGTGGTACGGTAATCCTATTCTGGAAGTCATGTTACTTGACCATGGCGAACCTACGAACTATGAGGAAGCAATGATGAGCCCAGATTCCACAAAATGGCTTGAGGCCATGAAATCTGAGATGGGATCCATGTATGAGAACAAAGTATGGACTTTGGTTGACTTGCCCGATGATCGGCAAGCCATCGAGAATAAATGGATCTTCAAGAAGAAGACTGATGCTGATGGTAATGTAACTGTCTACAAAGCTCGACTTGTTGCGAAAGGTTTTCGACAAGTTCAAGGGGTTGACTATGATGAGACTTTCTCACCCGTAGCGATGCTTAAGTCTGTCCGAATCATGTTAGCAATTGCCGCATTTTATGATTATGAAATATGGAAAATGGATGTCAAAACTGCATTCCTGAATGGATTTCTGGAAGAAGAGTTGTATATGATGCAACCGGAAGGTTTTGTCGATCCAAAAGGTGCTAACAAAGTGTGCAAGCTCCAGCGATCCATTTATGGACTGGTGCAAGCCTCTCGGAGTTGGAATAAACGCTTTGATAGTGTGATCAAAGCATATAGTTTTATACAGACTTTTGGAGAAGCCTGTATTTACAAGAAAGTGAGTGGGAGCTCTGTAGCATTTCTGATATTATATGTAGATGACATATTGTTGATTGGAAATGATATAGAATTTTTGGATAGCATAAAGGGATACTTGAATAAAAGTTTTTCGATGAAAGACCTCGGTGAAGCTGCTTACATATTAGGCATCAAGATCTATAGAGATAGATCAAGGTGCTTAATTGGACTTTCACAAAGCACATACCTTGATAAAGTTTTGAAAAAGTTCAAAATGGATCAGGCAAAGAAAGGGTTCTTGCCTGTATTACAAGGTGTGAAGTTGTGTCAAACTCAATGCCCGACCACAGCAGAAGATAGAGAGAAAATGAAAGATGTTCCCTATGCTTCAGCCATAGGCTCTATCATGTATGCAATGTTGTGTACCAGACCTGGCGTATGCTTAGAAATAAGTTTGGCAGGGAGGTACCAAAGTAATCCAGGAGTGGATCACTGGACAGCGGTCAAGAACATCCTGAAATACCTGAAAAGGACTAAGGATATGTTTCTCGTTTATGGAGGTGACAAAGAGCTAGTCGTAAATGGTTACGTAGATGCAATCTTTGACACTGATCTGGACGATTCTAAATCGCAAACCGGATACGTGTTCATATTGAACAGTGGAGCTGTCAGTTGGTGCAGTTCTAAACAAAGCGTCGTGGCAGGATCTACATGCGAAGCAGAGTACATAGCTGCTTTGGAAGCACCAAATGAAGGAGTCTGGATGAAGGAGTTCATTTCTGATCTAGGTGTCATACCTAGTGCATCGGGACCAATGATGATCTTCTGTGACAATACTGGTGCAATTGCCTTGGCAAAGGAATCCAGATTTCACAAGAGGACCAAGCACATCAAGAGACGCTTCAATTCCATCCGGGACCAAGGCCAGGTGGGAGACATAGAGATTTGCAAGATACATACGGATCTGAATATTGCAGACCCATTGACTAAGCCTCTTCCACGAGCAAAACATGATCAGCACCAAGACTCCATGGGTGTTAGAATCATTACTATGTAATCTAGATTATTGACTCTAGTGCAAGTGGGAGACTGAAGGAAATATGCCTTAGAGGCAATGATAAAGTTATTATTTATTTCCTCATATCATGATAAATGTTTATTATTCATGCTATAATTGTATTAGCCGGACACATGATACATGTGTGAATACATAGACAAACTTAAAGTCACTAGTATGCCTCTACTTGACTAGCTCATTAATCAAAGATGGTTATGTTTCCTAACCATAGACATGAGTTGTCATTTGATTAACGGGATCACATCATTAGGAGAATGATATGCTTGACATGACACATTCCGTTAGCTTAGCACTTGATCGTTTAGTATGTTGTTATTGCTTTCTTCATGACTTATACATGTTCCTACAACTATGAGATTATGCAACTCCTGTTTACCAAAGCAACACTTTGTGTGCTACCAAACGTCACAACATAACTGGGTGATTATAAAGGAGCTCTAGAGGTGTATCCAAAGGTACATGTTGAGTTGGCGTATTTTGAGATTAGGTTTGTCACTCTGATTGTCGGAGAGGTATCTCTGGGCCCTCTCGGTAATGCACATCACTATAAGCCTTGCAAGCAATGTAGCTAATGAGTTAGTTACGGAATGATGCATTACGTAACGAGTAAAGAGAGTTGCCAGTAACGAGATTGAACTAGGTATTGAGATACCGACGATCAAATCTCGGGCAAGTAACATACAGATGACAAAGGGAACAACGTATGTTGTTATGCGGTTTGACCGATAAAGATCTTCGTAGAATATGTAGGAGCCAATATAAGCATCCAGGTTCTGCTATTGGTTATTGACCAGAAACGGTTCTCGGTCATGTCTACATAGTTCTCGAACCCGTAGGGTCCGCACGCTTAAGGTTTTGATGACAGTTATATTATGAGTTTATGAGTTTTGATGTAATGAAGTTTGTTCGGAGTCCCGAATGTGATTACGAACATGACGAGGAGTCTCGAAATGGTCGAGACATGAAGATTGATATATTGGAAGCCTATATTTGGATGTCGGAATTGTTCCGGGTGAAATCGGGATTTTACCGGAGTACCGGGAGGTTACCGGAACCCCCCGGGGGCTTAATGGGCCTACATGGGCCTTAGTGGAGAAGAGGAGAGGAGGCAAGGGCTGGGTCGCGCGCCCCTCCCCCCTAGTCTGAATAGGACAAGGAGAGGGGGGCGGCGCCCCCCCCCCCCTTTCCTTCCTCTCTCTCCCTCCTCTTTCCCCCCTTCTCCTACTCCAACAAGGAAGGAGGGAGTCCTACTCCCGGTGGGAGTAGGACTCCCCTTGGCGCGCCCCCTCCTAGGCCGGCTGCCCCTCCCCCCTTGCTCCTTTATATACAGGGGCAGCGGGGCACCTCTAGACACAATAATTGATCTCTTGATCTCTTAGTCGTGTGCGTTGCCCCCCTCCACCATAGTCCTCCTCGATAATATTGTAGCGGTGCTTAGGCGAAGCCCTGCGATGGTAGAACATCATGATCGTCACCACACCGTCATGCTGACGGCACTCTTCCCCGACATTCTGCTGGATCGGAGTACGGGGATCGTCATCGAGCTGAACGTGTGCTAGAACTCGGAGGTGCCGTAGTTTCAGTGCTTGATCGGTCAGGCCGTGAAGACGTACGACTACATCAACCGTGTTGTTCTAACGCTTCCGCTTTTGGTCTACGAGGGTACGTGGACAACACTCTCCCCTCTCGTTGCTACGCATCACCATGATCTTGCGTGTGCGTAGGAATTTTTTTGAAATTACTACGTTCCCCAACAAGGGGGGCACCCAAGAACAAAAAAAGTTGACAATTGTTTTAGCCGTGTGCCGTGCCCCCCTCCATAGTTACACACATCGGTCATATCATCATAGTGCTTAGGCGAAGCCCTGCGCTGGTAACTTCATCATCACCGTCACCATGTCGTTGTGCTGAAGAAACTCTCCCTCGGCCTCAACTGGTGTAAGGGCACTTTTGTCCCTAAGTAGTTTTGGTGATTGATAACAATGCCTTTGCGGACTAATCGTGTGTATTGAGATTTTCAAATTCATCACGACTAAACACAAGATGATTTGATGCCCCTCGAAGATTATTGAAGATGGCCTTTGTCTACGGTTCGGTTCGGTGGAGTTGAGTCATAGGAGAGCCGTACTATTAAGAGGGGGTCCGCTTTGGAAAGGTTTGGGTGGAATCTCACGTACACATTCCCTTTTGCACCGCCTTTCCTTGAGCCCCTTGGAGTGTTCCTCCGTCTCACCGTGTCTCTGTGAAATGAAGGCCTCGGTCTTGCTCTTCTCAGGCTAGCGGTAGTACTGCTCTTCTGAGCGGTACTACCACAGGAGCCAGCGGTAGTACCGGGCTCCGGCACGGTAGTACCGTAGGCCCCCACGGTAGTACCGCGAGCTATGGTCTGGCACCGCTCTCTAGCGGTGGTAGGCGCGGATGTAATTTTTTACATCCGCGCTCCTCGCGGTAGTACTGTGTTGTGGCGCGGTAGTACCGTGGCACCAGGCCAGGTTCCGGAGCAGGAGCGGAGGTAGGGGCGGATGTAATTTTTTACATCCACACCCTCCACGGTAGTACCGCAACCTCGGTCGCGGTAGTTCCGTGTCGGATTTGTGCACGACATTTTCTCAGCGGAGGTAGTCACAGATGTAATTTTTTACATTTGTGCCTATCAGGCCTGGCCCGTGTCTGCCTTGCGGAAGTACCGCATGGGGCCGCGGTAGTACCGCTCCTGCGGATCTACTGTGCCCTGTCGGTGCTCCTTTTTGCCTGGTCAGGTCTTTGTCGTGCTTGCGGTAGTACCACGCCTGTGGAGCGGTAGTTCCATGGGCCGCGGGCTGAGTGGTGGGCAACGGTTGGACTTGTCCCCCACTATAAAAGGGGGGTCTTCTTCTCCAAGAAGACTCACCTCTTCTAACCCTAAACTCCATTGTTGCTCCAAGCTCCATGTTCACCCAATCTCTCTCCCTAGCCAATCAAACTTGTTGATTTGCTCGGGATTGGGTGACAAGGGCCCGATCTACACTTCCACCAAGAGATATTCGATTCCCCCCACTTATCCCTAGCGGATCTTGTTACTCTTGGGTGTTTGAGCACCCTAGACGGTTGAGGTCACCTCGAAGCCATACTCCATTCTGGTGAAGCCTCGTGGTGTTGTTGGGAGCCTCCAAGTGTTGTGGAGATTGCCCCAACCTTGTTTGTAAAGGTTCGGTCACCACCTTCAAGGGCACCAATAGTGAAACCACGGCATCTCGCATTGTGTGAGGGCGTGAGGAGATTACGGTGGCCCTAGTGGCTTCTTGGGGAGCATTGTGCCTCCACACCGCTCTAACGGAGACGTACTTCCCTTTAAAAGGAAGGAACTTTGGTAACACATCCTCGTCTCCACCGGCTCCACTCTTGGTTATTTCGTGCCTTTACTTTTGCAAGCTTACTTGTGTTGCATCTATTGCTTGCTTGTGTGCTAGTTGTCTTTGCATCATATAGGTTGTCCATATAGTTGCATATCTAGACAACCTATTTTATTGCAAGGTTTAAATTGTTAAAGAAAAGCTTAAAAATTGTTAGTTGCCTATTCACCCCCCCCCTCTAGTCAACCATATCGATCCTTTAAATTGGTATCAGAGCCTCGTCTCTTTTTAAGGACTTTGTCGTCCGAAGAGTATGGTTGACACCAACGACGGTGCGGAGGAGCACTCCGGTGTGAATCCAATCTCGTCTTCGGTCGATGGGGGAACCTCGACCTCCCGTGAGGAATTCAATGTGGCTTTAGACACATTGAAAACCTCCATGACGACCGAGGTTGAAAGCATGTATACTAAATTCCTAGAAGGACTTAAACTATCCACCTCGCCGATGAAAGTGGGTGATCCCACTAACAAGGTGACGGATGCTAACTCCGACAAGGGGGAAGCTAATAGTGAAAAGGGTCCTTCTACTAGTGGTAGAAATGGCACCGGCATCTATGCCCATGTGGAACCTCCTACTTATGGTGGACCTATTCCCTCCACTCATTTAAATCATGCCGGTCCTCCTCCTAAGTATGTGAAAAATGAGGATTTTGATTCTTGGGTTTATCGTTTCAAGCGTCATTTAAAACATGTGAATACTAATCTTTGGAGAATAATAGAAGAAGGTTTCTATCCTCATGACCCAAGCAACTTCACCCCTCGAGAAGCCGTGGATAATCAATTCAATGAGAGTGCTCTCTTCATCATACAAGATGCAATCCTTCCCGAAGATCTCCCTCATCTTCGACCTCATGTCGTGGCTAAAGACGCATGGCAATGTGTTGTGTATCTCTATCGAGGAAGTGCTAGCATTCAACGCTCCAACTATGAAGTGGTGCAAGATGAAGTCGATGAGTTTGCAATGAAAGAAGATGAAGAACCTCGTGAGCTCTTTCAAAGAGTGACCAAACTCGCGGTCTCACTCCGAGATCATGGGAGCAAGGACACGGATGACAATTGGATCAAGCGCAAGTTCCTCAAGGCCATGATGCCCTACAACAAGGCCATGTCCTCCGTCATTCGTCAAAGACCGGACTTCCACTCCATTACCTCGAGCAAAGTGTTGGATGAGTTCGTTGCAATGAGCATCTTGGACAAGACCGCCGACAATGCGGTGCTCCGTTCTCAAAGGGCAAAGAAGCCCAACTTTGCCTTGAAGGCCAAGGTTAGTGTGGAAGAAGAGGAAGAAGAGGAAGATGAGGAGAGCAACCCCGAAGACACGAAATATGATTATCATGAGCACATGACTCTTGCCTCAAGACAATTTTGGAGCAAGAAGAATACAAGACCCAACTTCAACAAGAACAACTCAAGTGGCCTCAAGGGCAAGCAATGAGTTAGAACTTGTTTCAATTGTGGCAATGTGAGCCATTTCGTTGCGGATTGTCCTTACGAGAAGCGGGAAGACAATGGTGGCAAGTTCATCCGAAAGGACAAAGCCAAGTCCTTCCCCAACAAGAACAACTTCACCAAGAAGACTCCTACTCGCGGGTTGGTGGTTCAAGAAGAATATCGTGAGGATGACGATGATGATGAAGATAGTGAAGCAATGGCTATGGCACCCGTTGCCATTGCCACAACTCCCCGGGTGTCTCTCTTCGACTCACCAAACGAGAACATCACCGCCAAGTGCCTCATGGCTAAAGCCACTAACAAGGTAACCCCCAACATCAAAACCACCATTATTCCTAATCCTTCTTTGACAGTTGGCCTTGATGATGGTAAGGGGTACAATGAGGAGGTAAATGAATTTGAGTCCTTCATGAGTAAGCTCAAGGGCAAATCCAAGAAGCACTTCGTTGCTCTTTTGGAACAACTTGGTGAAGCCAATGACATGATCGAGGCTCACGAAGAAACCATCTCTAAGATGGAAGGTCATAGTCGTGACTATGCCGATGAGATATCGGATCTCTCTAATGCTCTTGAGGAAGAGCGTGGGCATCGTTTGGCTCTTGAGGAGTCACACAACGATGACCATGCCAAATTAAAGAAAGATCTCGATCATGCTCTTGTTGTGTCTCGTGTGCTAACTTCCGAGAAGGCTAAACTTGGGGTTGATCATGCTAGACTCAAGAAGGAGTCTGATGTACTTGACAAGGCCCATAAGGTCTTGAAAAGTGCTCATGCAAACCTCAAGGAGTCTCATGCTCAACTCCAAGTTAATCTAACCAAGGAAAAGGCCACATTTCCTCACATGGTCTTAATTGATAATGCAAATGCTACTAACCCGTGTTGTGAGCATGTGCATCTTGTGGAGGAGAATGCCAAGTTGAAGGAACAACTCGAGAAAGGTCTTGTGTCATGCATACAAGGTGAGAAGAACCTAAATGACCTTTTGAGCAATCAAAAGGAAGTTGTGGGCAAGGAGGGAGTTGGGTCCTCACACAAGACCAAGAACAAGAAGAAGAACGAGAAGAAAGATAACAAGACCAAACGACCTCCCCCGCTTAAGCAAACTTTTGTGAAGGAGGGAGAGGGTGCTCCTAAGGAGAAGAAGAACAATGCGAAGAGTGGTGATGCCAAAAAGGGCAAAGCCATCTCTCCCAACAAAGTCGGCAACTTTAACCCCTCTTATGTGTTGTGCCGTGCTAGTGATGGGCATGTTTATGCTAAATTTGTTGGTTCTTCTTATGAGTACATTGAATGGTCTATTTGGGTTCCCAAGACCCTTGTTACTAACATCAAAGGACCCATTACTAAATGGGTACCTAAAACCATGCATTGATCTCTTGTAGGTGTTTGCTTCCGGTGGGGGATCATGGTTGCTCGATAGTGGAGCAACAAATCATATGACCGGGAGCAAGGACTTGGTGGTGGACGTGCAAAAGATCCCATCTATGCCCACCAATGTCAAGTAAGGTGATGCCTCACATTCTAAGGTATTGGGTCTTGGCAAGGTTGTCATTTCTCATGATCTAATGATCGAGAAAGTCATGCTTGTTGAGTCCCTTGCGTTCAATTTACTTTCCGTTCGTCAACTTGCACTCATGGGCTTTGCCACCTTCTTTGATATTGATACCATGGCCCTCTTGTGGAGCAAGACTCTCAAAGTAGCCTTTGTTGGGCATGTCGAGAATGGTCTCTATGTGATTAACATTTCGGAGCAACCCACTAAGACCGCGACATGCCTAATGGTTAAAGTTGATGTGGGATGGCTTTGGCATCGCCGTTTAGCCCACGTCAATATGAGATCTTTGCAAAGTCTTCTCAAGGGGGACCATGTCCATGGACTAACAAATGTTAGTTTTGCCAAAGATCGTGCTTGCAGTGCTTGTATCAAAGGAAAGCTTCATGAGACGGCTCACCCTCCCACGACTATCATCTACTCGAAGAGACCCTTGGAGCTCCTTCACATGGACCTCTTTGGGCCTCCATCGTTTGATAGTCTTGGGGGTAGAAAGTATTGCTTGGTGATTGTGGATGATTATTCAAGATACACTTGGGTATACTTCTTTAAAAGGAAGAGTGAGACTCAACAAACCGTCATCGACTTTGCAAATGAAGCTAAACGTCAACACAATGCAAAGATCTTGACAATAAGAAGTGACAACGGCACCGAGTTCAAGAACTACACCTTGGATGAGTTTCTTAGTGATGAGGGGATCAAGCATCAATACGCTGCACCATATACCCCTCAACAAAATGGTGTTGCGGAGAGGAAGAACCGGACGTTGATGGATGCGGCAAGGACCATGATGGCGGAGTTCAAGTCTCCATACACCTTTTGGGCCGAAGCCATCAACACAACATGTCATGCATCCAACCGGCTCTATCTCCACAAAGGCTTGAACAAGACTCCTTATGAGATACTCACCAGCAACAAGCCCAATCTCAAGTACTTCCGGGTGTTTGGGTGTAAGTGTTTCATTCTCAAGAAAGGTGTTCGTTTATCTAAATTTGAGGCTAGAGCTTATGAGGGCATATTTGTTGGTTATGCTACAAACTCTCATGCTTACCGTGTTCTCTTCAAGTCCACCGGACTCATTGAGGAGACGTGTAACGTGGAGTTTGACGAAAATAACGGCTCCCAAGTGGAGCAAAGTGGTACTTGTGATGTAGGTGATGAAATTCCTCCCCAAGCCATAAGAAGAATGGGTATTGGTCATATTCTACCCATTGAGGAACCCCTTGCGGCCGAAGGAGAAGGACAATGCTCCACTCAAGTGGAGCCATCATCTACTCAAGACCCACACGCTTCCGAAGAACAAAGTGAAGGCCCTCAACCTCGTGAACAAGACCAAGGGCAAGATCAATCTCAAGATGGTGGTGAACCTCCAAATGATGCCCAAGGTCAAGTTCTTCCCCTCGAGCAAGTTCAAGATCATGAAGAAGCTCAAGATCAAGAACAAGCTCAAGACGGCGCTCAAGATTATCAAGTTAACCCTCCTCCTTCCACATCCGAGGAGGAATTAGAGCGTCGTGGCGTGAAGATTGCTTCCAAACTCACCACCAAAGGCCATCTCATGGAGAATGTGGTTGGAAGCCTAAGAAAGGGGGTAAGCACTCGTAGACAATTGGCAAACTATTGTGAACATCACGCGTTTGTCTCTTGTGTTGAACCCCAAAAGGTCTATGAGGCGCTCGAAGACTCGGATTGGCTCAATGCCATGCATGAAGAACTCAACAACTTCGAGTACAACAAGGTGTGGAGACTGGTGCCAAGGCCATCGGGGAACCACAACGTCATTGGAACCAAGTGGATTTTCAAGAACAAGCAAGATGCTCATGGGAACATCATTCGCAACAAGGCAAGATTGGTAGCACAAGCTACTCCCAAGTCGAGGGTATCGACAACGGTGAAACCTTTGCCCCCATTGCTCGCCTTGAATCCATTCGTTTGTTGATTGCTTATGCTTCCCATCACAACTTTAAGTTGCAACAAATGGATGTGAAAAGTGCTTTTCTTAATGGTCCTATTAATGAGTTGGTTTATGTCAAGCAACCCCCCGGGTTCGAGGATCCCTACTTCCCAGATCATGTGTATCAACTCGATAAGGCACTCTATGGCCTTAAACAAGCCCCATGTGCGTGGTATGACCACCTTACCGAGTTGTTACAAGATCGTGGATTTGAAGTAGGGCAAATTGATCCCACTCTTTTTACTAAGAAGGTCAAAGGGGAGTTGTTTGTATGCCAACTATATGTTGATGATATTATCTTTGGTTCCCCTAACAAAGCTTTCAATGAGGAATTTGTCGCTCTCATGACCTCCAAGTTCAAGATGTCTTTGATGGGAGAGTTGAAGTTCTTCCTTGGTTTTGATATCAAACAAAGAAGGGAAGGAACCTTCATCAACCAAGCCAAATATACTCAAGACATGCTAAAAAGATTCAAGCTAAGTGATGTCAAGCCGGCTTCTACTCCAATGCCTACCAAGTGCTAACTTGACATTGATCCCAATGGTAAAGCGGTGGATCAAAAGGTATATCACTCCATGATTGGCTCCTTGCTTTACCTTTGTGCATCTAGACCGGATATCATGTTGAGTGTGGGAATGTGTGCACGGTTTCAAGCCGCAACGAAGGAAAGTCACTATGTGGCGGTCAAGCAAATCTTTCGATATTTGGCTCATGCCCCAAACTTTGGCTTATGGTACCCAAGAGGGGCAAACTTCAAGCTTGAAGGATTTACGGATTTTGATTGGGTGGGAGACAAAGTGGATAGGAAGTCCACCTCCAGAGGGTGCCAATTTCTTGGTTGCTCTTTGGTGAGTTGGTCTTCCAAGAAGCAAAGTTGTGTGTCTCTCTCATCCACCGAAGCGGAATATGTGGCGGCCGGTAGTTGTTGTGCTCAACTCTTATGGATGTGGCAAAGTTTAAAGGAGTACGGTGTCATTTGTGACAAAGTGCCTCTTTGGTGTGATAATGAAAGTGCCATCAAGATTTCTCTCAACCCGGTGCAACACTTCAAGACGAAGCATATTGAGATTCGATATCACTTCATTCGGGATCACATTAGGCGAGGGGAGATTGAGCTCAAGTATGTCCACACTCATGATAACCTTGCAGATATTTTCATGAAGCCCTTGGATGAAGCAAGATTTCGCGAGTTAAGGCATGAGCTAAATATCATTGATTCGAGCAATGTGACTTGAACCCTTGCACCCCCCACCACACTCAACTTGTTGTCTAGTTTAGGTGTAGGCATGGACATAGGGGGAGTGTTGTTCTCTTAATGAACTTTCCCTCCCCCCATTATGCTTAAATAGATCAACTCTTTCACATTAGCCATTTTTGATGGTACTTGTGCTTCAAAGACGAGTTTTGGTCATGGTGCCAAGGATAATTCTTCACGGTGCCATACCAATTGACTCAAACATAGGTGGCTCCGGCCACCGCTCTCCTCACGGAGAAGTTGTGTCTTGTAGTTGGTCTCGTTCGTCGTGTGTGTTCGTCTCTTAGTTGTTTGGTGTCTCTTCCGGAGTAGTTTGTTTTGCCTTTTCTCTCTTTTCTCTTGTGTGTTCTTCACTTTCTTGGATTTACGGTACTACCGTGGTGAGCCACGGTACTACCGCAGGAGTTGGTGGCTCTGCATTTTTTTGCGTGGCCCTCCAGGGGCACGGTACTACTGCTACCTCCATGGCAGTAATTTTTTACTGCCGCTGAACGAGCGGTACTACCGCCCAGCATGCGGTACTTCCGCCCGGGCGGTACTACCACGATGACCCGCGGTACTTCCGCGCCCCCGCGAGCGGGTGGGGGTTAAGAGCGGGACAGGGGGAGTCCTAACTCCCCCATACCCATTCATCTCTATTCCCCACCCCGTCTCTCTCTCTCTCCTGACCAAGAACGGCGCGGAGGCCTTTGCCGGATCTCCGTCTCCGGCCGCTCTCTACGGATTCCGACCGGTGGGATCGTTCCCCACCTGCCCTCTTGCCATGGACCCAGGTTTTTCCCAAGTGCCTCTTCTTTTTGTCCTTCCTTGTGCTTCTAGGTTTTGGGGAGATGCATGTGGTGTTCTTGAGATTTTTGGCTAAATCTGTGCAAGTGGGATTCGTTGTAGAGTGGTAGTGTTGTCCCATGCTCTTTGGATTGTCAAATTAGTTCTGTTTGATCACCGGTAGTACCAAAGTAGTCATGCGGAGGTTCCAGATCCAGATTCGCGTCCTCTGTGGCGGTTTTCAAACCGTGCGGTACTACCGCTCCACCTGGAGCGGTACTACCGCAGCCTCACCTGGATCTGGCGCTCAGCGGTACTCCGCACCTTGGTATGGTACTACCGCTTGGCGTCCAGAAGTAAAAAATTACTTCCGCCCCAAGCACGGTACTACCGTGCTATCCCAGCATGGTACTACTGTGGCTGGAGCGGATGTAGTTTATTACTTCCGAAACCCTGCCCGGTACCACCGTAGATTCATCTTGTGCTCATTTGTTTCGTCCAACTTGCATGTTTTGTGTTTCTCTCCGTTTGGTTTTGATCCATTTTGTTCCCGTGCGTGTCTTTCTATCTTTGTGTCAAGGTGGTGGCTCCGGTTTTGCTCGTCGCTTGAATCCCAGCCGAGGCACAGGGTCAAAGCGTCTGCGCTACCCAGATGATGTTCCAGAGGGGTCCTCTGCTGCTCCCCAACGCCGGACCAAGACCACCGCCAACAAACAGAAGGAGCCCGTCACGGGCATGGATGTGATGCCCCAGGCCGAGTTTGTCATTCGAAGGAACAATCCCTATGTGAATCCCCGGGCTAGCACGCGAGGCAATGAACTCTTCTGGAACAAGCAGCAGAATCTGATATACATGGATGTGATCAAGGCCAAGCAGAATCGCTATGTTGAAGTTCACTACATTGACATGCATCATATGAGGCAGGACAAGCACCGTGAGTACTTTGGAGAGGCCTTGGATCTAGTCGAGCAGTTCGCCATTGAGCACTTGCTCACCTTCCACAAGGATTTTGATCCCGAGATCATCGCACAGTTCTTTGCTTCCGTCCATTTCGGCACTGATGTTGCAAGGACCATGACTTGGATGACTAATGGTCGCCGTCTGTCTGCTACTTGGAAGGAGTTCATGGAGTTGCTTAACATTCCAGATGAAGGGCTCGACGCGCCAGTTGGAATTCGCCCTCATTCCAACTCTGACTCTGTCAATAAGAACAAGCTCATGCCATTCCTTGTTCCGAAGTCTCTTTCCAACAAGAAGACTGTGTGGGTGCTTAATCCCTTCCTTGACATCATGCATCGGCTCTTTCGGAACACCCTCTTCCCACGCGTTGGGGACTTGGGCCAGGTACATGCTTACCTCGTTGACATGATGCTTATCTGCGAGGAGGCCCGTAAGGCTCAGACTCAACCACTTGATGTCTCACATATCATGTGGTGTGAGCTTCAGTTTGCCGTGTTCAACCGTAAGGTCCCCATCTACGGGCCTTACCTGTTCCACTTGATCTCCACAACTTGGGAGAGGTTGTTTCCCCAGGATGAGTTTGAAGCTCCGGGGTGGATTCATCATGAGTCCGTCAGGCTCCACATCAAGCCACATTGGGCTAACACCACCACTTTTGCTGAGGCTGCCAGGCAGGCTGTGGATGAGGAGGAACTTGGGAGGGAAGAAGCTGATGCTAACCGTTCTGCTTTCTCGCCTCCCTCTGATGAGCCCTCTTGGGCAAAGAAGCTGAAGAACAAGATGAAGAGGTTGTTCTGCATGCAGGTTTAGGGTCAGTACAAGGCCCATGTTGCTCAGAAGGAGAGTCACCGTCGCGACATCAGGATATTGAGGGCTTGCGGGGAGGATGTGGCCAGCGGTTCTGAGAAGCACATCACCCCAGAGACTGCGTGGATGGAGAAGGGGGGCTACAAGTGGACCGATTCAGAGGAGGAGTCCGTTCCTGCTGCAGAGTTTGAAGACGAGGAGTCCTTTTCTGCCTGAGCCACCACCTTTGTTGTAGGTGACATCTCTGCCTCTTTGGTGTCTCGATGCCAAAGGGGGAGAGAGTGTAGGATTTGCGTGCGTGTCGTGTGTTTCGTCGTTTGCTTTGCTTTCCGCCGTTGAACTTGCTTGCTTTGATTTGGTTGTTCTTGTGAGACTATGTTTATCATATGGTGTAAGACATATGCACCCTATTGTACCTTATCATCTCATTGAGCTTGTGCTTTATCATGCTATTCATGTTATGCTCGTATCTACTATCTTGCTTAGTGTCAGTCTTTCCATTGCAAGATATGCCTTGTTTCTAAAATATAGGGGGAGTGGTGATCCTAGTATTTGTGTCGTGCAGTCCAAAGCACCTTACTCTCTATCACGAATCTAGGGGGAGCTCATCTATATTTAGAGATGTGGGGATTGCTTGTGCTATATTCATCTCCTGTGTGCAAATCCCGTATTGTCATCAATCCACCAAAAAGGGGGAGATTGTAAGGGCACTTTTGTCCCTAAGTAGTTTTGGTGATTGATGACAATGCCTTTGCGGACTAATCGTGTGTATTGAGCTTTTCAGATTCATCACGACTAAACACAAGACAATTTGATGCCCCTCGAAGATTATTGAAGACGGCGTTTGTCTATGGTTCGGTTCGGTGGAGTTGAGTCGTAGGAGAGCCGTACTATTAAGAGGGGGTCCGCTTTGGAAAGGTTTGGGTGGAATCTCACATACACATTCCCTTTTGCACTGCCTTTCCTTGAGCCCCTTGGAGTGTTCCTCCGTCTCACCGTGTCTCTGCGAAATGAAGGCCTCGGTCTTGCTCTTCTCAGGCTAGCGGTAGTACTGCTCTTCTGAGCGGTACTACCATAGGAGCCAGCGGTACTACCGGGCTCCGGCACGGTAGTACCGTAGGCCCCCACGGTAGTACCGCTCATCCGAGCGGTAGTACCGCGAGCTATGGTCTGGCACCGCTCTCTAGCGGTGGTAGGCGCGGATGTAATTTTTTACATCCGCGCTCCCCACGGTAGTACCGTGGCACCAGGCCAGGTTCCGGAGCAGGAGCGGAGGTAGGGGCGGATGTAATTTTTTACATCCGCACCCTGCACGGTAGTACCGCAACCTCGGTCGCAGTAGTTCCGTGTCGGATTTGTGCATGACATTTTCTCAGCGGAGGTAGTTACGGATGTAATTTTTTACATCTGTGCCTATCAGGCATGGCCCGTGTCTGCCTTGCGGAAGTACCGCATGGGGTCGTGGTAGTACCGCTCCTGCGGATCTATCGCGCCTTGTCGGTGCTCCTTTTTGCCTGGTCAGGTCTCTGCCGTGCTCGCGGTAGTACTGCGGTCCACCACGGTAGTACCGCAAGCCAGTGCGGTAGTACCGCGCCTGTGGAGCGGTAGTTCCGTGGGCCGCGGGCTGAGTGGTGGGCAACGGTTGGAATTGTCCCCCACTATAAAAGGGGGGTCTTCTTCTCCAAGAAGACTCACCTCTTCTAACCCTAAACTCCATTGTTGCTCCAAGCTCCACTTTCGCCCGATCTCTCTCCCTAGCCAATCAAACTTGTTGATTTGCTCGGGATTGGGTGACAAGGGCCCGATCTACACTTCCACCAAGACATATTCGATTCCCCCCACTTATCCCTAGCGGATCTTGTTACTCTTGGGTGTTTGAGCACCCTAGACGGTTGAGGTCACCTCGAAGCCATACTACATTGTGGTGAAGCCTCGTGGTGTTGTTGGGAGCCTCCAAGTGTTGTGCAGATTGCCCCAACCTTGTTTGTAAAGGTTTGGTCGCCGCCTTCAAGGGCACCAATAGTAGAATCACGGCATCTCGCATTGTGTGAGGGCGTGAGGAGATTATGGTGGCCCTAGTGGCTTCTTGGGGAGCATTGTGCCTCCACACCGCTCTAACGGAGACGTACTTCCCTTTAAAAGGAAGGAACTTCGTTAACACACCCTCGTCTCCACCGGTTCCACTCTTGGTTATTTCGTGCCTTTACTTTTGCAAGCTTACTTGTGTTGCATCTATTGCTTGCTTGTGTGCTAGTTGTCTTTGCATCATATAGGTTGTCCATATAGTTGCATATCTAGACAACCTATTTTATTGCAAGGTTTAAATTGTTAAAGAAAAGCTTAAAAATTGTTTGTTGCCTATTCACCCCCCCTCTAGTCAACCATATCGATCCTTTCAACTGAATCAAGAGTACGAGGGACGTCTCCGAGCTGAACGTGTGTTGATCGCGGAGGTGCCGTATGTTCGGTGCTTGGATTGGTTGGATCGCGAAGACGTTCGACTACATCAACTGCGTTAACTAAACTCTTCCGTTTTCGGTCTATGAGGGTACGTGGACACACTCTCCCCTCTCGTTGCTATGCATCACATAGATAGATCTTGCGTGATCGTAGGAAAATTTTTGAAATTACCGCGTTCCCCAACATTATTTGCTCTCTTAGGCCTTGCCTCAAGGGGAGTGACAGTTGCCCATCGCTCCTCCTCGCGCGTCCCGCGCGCGGGGGCTGGCCAGGTGTGTGCGGCTGGGCTCGCCCACGAACACACCTCGTCAAAGCCTCAGTTCCTTGGCCTTTTGGCGTCTTCGTCTTCGCACGACGCTATCAAACGAGCTCACGGGCACGATGCCCCCGGAGTCTCCTAATCCTGCAACTGCAGGGTGCCCCCTGAGGCCCAACAACTTTCGAGTCCCCTTGCGGCAAGGCGCACTCTCGCGGCCCGGCGCCCACCACAGAAACACTAAGCTAAGTCATCCCAATCACAATCAACGGCGACACGAATACTAGGAGGCAATATAAAAGAAATAGCATAATGGCACAAGTGCCATGGTCTATTACATGCCCCGACACGGCCTTCCACCTCTTTTTTTATGCGGGAGAAGGAAAGAAGCAAAAGCGGCCGCGCGACTACAGCGACTCCTGAGACTTGGCCCCGGTTGCGTCCGCGCTTAATCGGAGTCTTCCTCCTGCTTCACTGGGGCGCGGCGGCGAGGCGGCTCGTCTCCCTCCCTGGTTCGAGCGCGGCGGCGTGGCGGCTCGTTGAAGTCGTCGTCGCTCGTGCTCTCCCCGAAGGAAGAGCCGCCGCTGTTGAAGGCGCCGCAACCATTGCCAAGGGCAAGCTCACCACTAGAGATGGCGCCGCCCCTCTCGTCGTCGTCACTGTCGCTCTCGGGGCAGCACCCCAGGCGCCGGCCGTCTTCCCCAAATACCCTCACGTAGAGGGTCGCGACGCCGTTGTACCGGAAGTGGAGGGTGCACCTCCCGTGCAGACCCCGCGCGCGGGCAAATGGTTGCCACCCGCGGTTCAGGAGCACGTTGTCGATGGCCGTGATCTCAACCTCCACCCACAAGGCCTTGCTGCAGCAGTCGTTCGCCTGCAGCCAGAGGCCACCGGGCCCCCCGGCCGGTAGCACACACGCGAAGAAGCGCGGGAGCTGGAGCCAGACGCCTGCGGGCCTTTACGCCCACACCACGAACTCCGGGGACGCGTCGGTCAAATGGGACCGCGGGCGCGGTGGCCGGACGGCCGCTACGCCCTCCCATCTTCGCCACGGCTGTCCCGGCCGCGGCAACTCCCGCCGTGGGAGGGCGCACCCCCGCGGCTGCCAAAGGCGGTGCCCGTCTTTGAGGGGGTACGCCCACGCCCACGCCCTCAAGGGGGGGGGCACCGTCAGCATCGCAGCATACTTGCGGGGACGGCTGTGCCCCCTCTTGGGCGGCAGCGAGTCTGGTCCCTCCTTCAGGGGCTTTCCTTTCTTCGTGGCGGAGAACCTCCTCAGCGGCGCCATGGATGCTCTAGCAAGACGGAGCAACGAGAAGAAGGAGAAGTGAGGGGCCAGAAGACGAAGATGGTCGGGGGCTCCTACCCTTCCCCCATTTATAGCCGGAGGAAGGCCAACCGCCGCCCTCCCACGATTCCAAGTAATTATGGTCTTTCTGCATGCAACAGGCAGTTGTCAAGTCGGGCAGTTGCCGAGGCGGCGTGGGGAAGTGGATACGCCCACATCCCATCAAGCGCCACGCGTCGACTCAGTCCGCAGGCGATTGGGGACCGCGACGCTTCGCCCTTGCCCCATGGCTTCGCCTCCAAGCCAAGCGCGTGCCAGCCTTGGGCCCGGGGGCTACTGTCGGTGTTCTGGGAACCAGGGTACCCAGACTTGCCTGCCTGCGGCCCACGGCATGGCTCCATCGACGGTCTGGTATGACCCATCTTCAACATCGACAAGACAAGACCCTCGCGAGGGGCCAAGCCTCACGAGGCGGACGGCACCAAGACCTCCGAAGGGAGCGGCCTCCTCAGGCGGCCTCCTGAGGAGCGGAGATTCCTATGCAAGTGCTCACCTCATGAGGCTGAGGTGATGCAAGCCATGACGACCAAGGCCAGGCGGGCGCCAGCGGGCACAGAGCGGCATGTTTCCACTTTTGTGCTAAGGAGGCAAGCGCAGGCGCGGGGTCCCGAGGAATCAGCTAAAGTTTTTCATTCCCGTGCTACAAGACCAAGGTCGCTAGGACGGCAGGATGGATGTCATCGCCGAGCCCACCACGGCGTCACAACCAGAACCTTTGCAGGTGAAGACCACCTTTCGTCAGGATAGGATGTACTACTTGTTCCCCTTCAAAGTTGGCCATTGTGGGATCCCTTCCCGCCTAAGTTTGGGAAGCTACCACAACCACAATAACGAACCTCCTGAGGTAGTTCTTCCACTGTACTAGTTCATCCTCAGCCCCTCACGAGGCAAATCCACCACAAAGCAGGAGTAGGGTCTTACACCGCATGGTGGTCCGAACCTGGGTAAACTGTCGTGTCCATTTCCTTTCTTGTTCATCGAGCTAGGTCGTGAGAGCAATGAGTTGGCTGGCTAGAGAGGTTGAGTTCTTTGCACACACCCCAGAGTTTGAACCTCCTTTGGGTCTGGGGAGCCTTGAATCCGATATGTTGGCCTCGGATTTTTTTTGCATGGTAATATGTGTCTCATTTATATAAAATAAAGATCATGTTACAAGGCACGTAAGCACCGACCATACATAACTCAAAAGATAGAAAAATCCTATGCAAAATACCAGACCGAAGCGGCCATCAAAGGATAAAAAGACAGATCACCTCTTCACCCAAGCTTGATGTGGCTCCATCGCTGATCAACAGCTTTACGGACCTCCAAAGTAGTTTGCCAAAAGCAAAACCATAGCCGTTGAAAGAATCAGACCGGGGCAACATGTCCACGGACACGCCATCGAACTTCAGAGCTGACACCCCGCATGATGACGACGTCGGAGGAGAAAACCAGAACTGTCAGCCTTCGACCACAGACCCAACAAGATACTTCATCTTCCAGATGTCACTTGCATAGACAACCGCCTGCACGTACTCCTGAATGGCAAAACCTCTTTGCTCCACCATGACGTCGGAGACAACGCCGCAGCAATGGGGACAGAGCAGAAGGAGAGACACCCCTGAAGGAGTCGCCGCCGCTGTCTCGCCAACACCATCCATGAACCCTAACGTTGTCGATCTGAGGGACCGACGAAGACACGATGCCATCAACTCCGAGACGCCGCCATGAAAGACACTGCCGGCGTGGGAGTGAAGTTGAGACAGATTTATTCGTCCAGGCGCCACTCCCACCACCCCAACGACGCACCACGACTTATAAATCCAAACCCTACCTACAGAGCGGAGAAATGGGGTCCCCCGTCCCTCCTGCCGCCGGAGCAGCGGTCGAAGGGAGAGGGGGCCAGCGCCCCGGCCGGTGAAGATCGGAGGAAATAGATCGCCTCTCCTAGAACGCCTGGTGGTGGCGGCGGCTAGGGTAGGAACACGCTATTGGTTTTTTACTGTTGGCCTCGGATGCATCCTGCCAAAATGCCACGTTACGTATTGGCCTCGGATGGATTCAGGACGGCAATTTTTGCTCTGTTTGCTCTCAGATTGTTCAATCCGACCCGGATTCCTCAGAGACCAACGCGGCTATATCCAACGTTCCTGTGCTCCCTGATCAGCGAGCCGGGGAAGAAGGCCCGCCCTCTGCATGCGCGATGCCTCCGCCGCTGAAGGACATGCTGCCGCTCGCCGCGGCGGCGACCGAGTGCCGGCTCACCGGACTAGGCACGATCAAGAGACGCACCAACCAAAGCAAACGCCACCCATGCACAGTGCGCGTGCACGGCCACCTCACCGTCGTCTACGAGCTGCTGGAGCTGGGGGGCTCACGCACCAGCCGGCCCCTCCACCACCTCCAGGTCCAGTACGATGAGGACGCGCCCCGGAGCTTCGACCGCACGTTCCTGCTCAACGACCCCAGGACCTTCTTCCGGAGCCGCTCGGCCTGCCGCGACGGGATCAACCAGATGCTCACGCGGACGCCGGCCCTCCGCGACTTCGACCTCGCCGCCGCCAACTGGGACGGCGGCTTCCTGCCCGACGACCTCGCCGGAACCATCACGGGGAGGGCCCGGCTCGACGAGGAAGGCCATCACGGCGGCAACGCGCCGCGCTTCAGCCTCGACCTGTCCCTGACCGTCTTCGTGCGGGCCGTCTGCAGCGAGGCCAAGCTGCAGGCGCTCGCGTGCAGGGAGGCCACCGCCCAGTGTGGGCTGTCCGTGGCGGACCGCTGCTGCTGCTGCATATGTCAGGATCAGGATATCGCGGCTGCTGAGGGCGGCGGCGACGACGAAGGCACCGTGAGGCTGCCATGCTCACACACGTTCCACGTCCGCTGGCTTGCGCGGTGGTTCGAGGCGGTGACGACGTGCCCCCTGTGCCGCCGTGACATGGTCGTCCACCTTGAGGCCGTCTACACACACGATCGAGAGCAAGGCCGTAACCGAGAAACTAAAGGCCCTATACAAGTATAAGATTGGACCCTGATTGCTAAAAGAACAAGTAATAAGTTCTTGTTCATTCAGCATATAGACATTTCAGCTAAAAAAGCATATAGATATTACAGTTTTCTCTCAGAATTATTGGAAATGCTAAAAGGGGAGTGACGGGGAAATGGCAATGTAATCATATACTTACAAAAGAAACTATTTTCATGTACATTTGATTCATTTCACTCCATAATCTGCCAAACTAACCAGCCAACACTTTCATCATCTCTCTTCGAGTATGTATATATGACGTTTGTGTTCACACAAAAGAAGAAGAACAAAAAAATCAACAAGGAAAAAAAAAAGGCCTGCACCAAGCATAGCCGGAGGGGCTCAGTCGGAGTCGTCGCGGTCGTGCCAGCAGAGGAGCATGGACACGCACCGCCCCAGGATGTACAGCCTCGTCTTGTGCTGCTTCAGCATGGCGCAGCACCTGCCCTGCCGCGGCCGCCGGGAGCGCCTATGCTGCGGCGCCGCCGTCGTCGTGACGAGGTTGCTGTACGCCGTGCGGACGGAGTGGGGGACGGAGGCGGCCGGGAGCTCCATGTTTTGAGGCGAGCGGGGCGTCGCGGCCTAACGAACGCGAGGATACGTCGAGACGTGTAGACAGAGTTCTGAGATGGACTGGTGCTGGGAGGAGAGCGATGAAGAATGATCGATGCCGGTAGTTAAATAGGCCCGGTCGGGTGGATGGATCAGCTGGTCCAGAGGTGGGGTGCATGTCAGCACGTGGCGGTGGGCCGGATTCGGTGGACTGGATGGTGACTGTGCAGTGACGATTTTGCCCTCGCGCATGTTGTTTTCCTTTATAAATCTCTTGCAATGTTAGCATAACATGACATTAATTTAGAAAAGATGGACTACTATGGATCATTCAAAACAATAATTTAGACACTTAAAGTATCAACATATTGTGCTATGTACAATAAAGGTAAATATCATACATATGTTAGTATCATATCTATATGCGTGATACTAATATCCGACACGCCTCTATTATGACCAACCTAAGACGTGAGCTCAACTGGACACTAAAATGCACAGTATACTATCCTATAAGCAGGTCACAAAACCTATCTGTTCTGGAGAAACTTATCTGAATTTGCTACTTAATATTATTGGTTATTTGCCCACCTCCAATCAATTCAAATAAAAGAAGTTATGTCATCCATCCTAGTCCTTCGCTCCACTCTGGTGACTAGGGTTTTCATAGGCCTTTTCTTTGTGAGAGTCGAGACACAAGCTTATCCGCTCGTTGTCGACTGTTGTTGCCTCCTTCATGTTACTCGTCATTATTGTGTTTTTCTTCTCTACAACACAACCCTCAACAAATTCGTTGCCCTGCTATATTGGTAGAGCTCCAGCATTGACAATCGGTCATTATTTTCTCCTCCACCTCTGGCCGTTGATCCACACAAGCTCTAGGCTCCTTATGCTTCTCTAGCTTGGGGTGTTGACCAGTGGCTGATCGTCACCCTGCTCCTCCAGCCTCGACCTTTGACATGCATGACCTTGGTGAGGCGCTACAAAAATGGTGTTCACTTATGAATGTTGTGGTCGATACCAAAGTTTAAATGGTACTTTGGTATTCTATTTGAACCCGGCAAAATGACAAATATTGATTAATCGATCAATTAAAAGGTTTAGCTACAAGATGATCATTCACGGCTAACTCAATATAGTGAGACAGTTATCATGGTACAACATGTGCATTCAGTCCCTCGGCTCCGTTCTCAAGAGCAATTTGGACATACACGTCCTCATAACCAACATCCAATTTGCCATATGTTTCTATAGCTTTTGCATAACACAGGACTCACGAGCACTTTCCACAATCGATATTTGGTTTGCGATGTGCGGCACGATGAGAGCAATGACAAAGCAAGCAAGGGGTGAAATGGTAAACTGACTTCATGAGATCAGTTTTTCTAAAAAAAGAAAAAGACCCTCATCCTTTGCATCAGATGATGCACACAACCATATATTGGCATCAAATAAACCGGCCTGCAAAGAACAAATATAAAAAACCCAAGGCCACCCTCTGGCGACTGTATCTCCAAAACAAACCACCGAATCTCATAATTATTTTTTATTTTTTGTGTTAAAGAAAATATATTAATATCAAGAAGATATCAATTGCGTTCGGACCGGTCGAGCTGCGTCGGAACTGGGAAGCTCGATCGCACGCGCACGGCCCACCGACGGTGGATCGATGGAAGGCCGGCCGGCCGGTGTTCTTCCAGGATAGCCCCACGGCCATCCCGCGTCCACCACCTCTCCGTCGGCGTCCACGCTCGCCTGCGCGCACGGGCACACGTACGATGCCATCGCGCCCACGAACGTACGCGCAGCGGACGGGCCGTCGTCTTCCTCCTCCGCGAGCTCCGGACACACCACGTTCCCGCACCGCACGCGCGTCCCTTTCCCCTCATCGCCTCACTGTGGGCGCGCGCCCACGCCGCTACGTTCATACGCGTACGCGCCGCGCGGCGTCCTTGTCCCTCGTGCATGCATTTTCTCCTCAAACACACACACAGAGACACGTACACTAGGGCTAATACCGAGGTGGTCCATGGCGTCGACACTACAGATAGATGAGATGATAACACTGACTAGGATCGGCCAATGCACACACGTAGCTCTCGGCGTTCAGGCAGACAGCCAGTCCACGCACGTACGGGGGTTGCCCACTGGCCCTCGTGGGTTTGTCCCTCACGAACCTAACTGCACTCGCGTATGGGATGGGATGGACGCTTCCGCCAGCAAAATTTGACACAGCGCGAGGGCGAGAGAGATGTTAGAGAGGAGGAACGGACGCCGGGAGTGGCTGCCGATCGGCGCCAGCTGTGCTGTCTGCGCAGCGTCGATCGGAGCAAACCAAAACAGAAAGAAAAAAAGAACAGCACTTGGCCAATAATTGCAGATCTTCCCCTCTCCCTCTCTCTCTCCCTCCCTATGTTTGGGGAGAAGACGATGGAACGGCCACCAGACTCTCTGTTTGGTTTCAATAATGCGGTCAATGAATAACGCTTTGCAGCTCATACTACGTACGTCGTAGGAGGAGGAGGACAACGCAGGTTGTTGGATCTGCAACTGCATGTGTGCTGAATACAATATAAACGTGTGGATTTTACACATCGTCCCGTTCCTCGCACTCGCCCAACGAATGAATGATTGTAGCTAGCCTTCTAGTAGGAATCGGTATGACTCTCGAATGCTCATACTCACACTGGGATTTACACATTATGCAGTCCCTTGTGCTCACCCCAGCCAGGATGATCACTGATAATGCTAACGCTGCTTTTGGGTGCGTTCATCGTATCGAGAAAAGGTTTTTGTGCCTATAAGCTTGATCCTATCAAAGGATTATGACCGGATGGACATGGAGTACCTTAAGCAGATGCTGCAAAAGACTGGCTTCGCTCGGATTGACTGGATCTTGACATGTGTCATCACTGCGAGATACTCCATATATAAAATATAATGGAACAACCTCGAATTTATTTGCACCATCGCATGGGCTTTGACGAGGTGATCCACTTTCCCGTATTTGCTTCTCCTTTTTCAGTCATGGCCTTTATGCATTTATCAACAAAGAGACGTCTTGAATAACTTTTCACCGGCGAAGGCACATCGAAGAGCACTAGGAACTCCTCACTTTTTTTTTTACAGATGACATCCTCCTATTTTTTTTCCTAGGAAAATCAAACGCGGGCTCTCAGAGTCAGAGGTATCCTTAATACTTATGCCGAAGCTACTAGACAATTTGATAAACCCAAGCAAGTGCTCCATTTTGTTTGGGGAATCTTGCCCTTGGGCAGACCAGAAAGCTGTTCGAGCAGCCTTACAAATTGAAGTTGCAGGATTTGAGGAAAGGTGCTTGGGGTTGCCAACCCCGGATGGCCACTTGGTGAAAGGAAAGTTGTAGAATTTGCAGGTGAAGCTCACCAAAAAAGCGCTAATCAAATCTATTGCACAGCCAATCCCTGCCTATCTAATGAGTGTGTTTAAAGTTAAACTCCCCTTCGGTTTGTGTGATGACCTCAATCAAATGATCCACAATTAGTGGTAGGCTTTTGGGAAAGGGGAGAGGAAAACACACCGGAGGGCGTGGAATGCACTACGAGCTCAGTTAGCTGCGCTGGATGAGGGTTTATCCCTAGCCTTCAGTGGAGTGGTTTTTCTTCTTTTGAGGACGAATGGCAGGTGCTCTGCCTTTGCATTATAGATAAAGAATGTACAAGAGAGTTGTCATTAGGTATAGAACAAAAAAAGAGGCCTGACCAAGTGTGGTTCAGGTGGGGTCTATGGAGGCTACTCGTACGTGGTTTAAGTCTGGGTAATTTCTCAATTCTGGTGGAGATGGATTGTTTGGAAGCATTTAATCTTCTAAAGGCCAGCGACACTGATAGATCAACATACACTTGCATGGTGGATGAAATAAAAGTGAAGCTGGAGGAACGAAATACTTATATTACTCATGTGCGTCGACCTCAAATCATGTAAGCCGTTTGTTGGTGAACTTCCATACTACCTCCGTCCGGATTTATTAGACCCCTCTTATTTCAGGCTAAAGTTTGACCATAAAGTTAACTAATAAATTAAAAATTATATGTCACAACAAGTACATTAGGGAAAGCTCTTTCAAATATGAATCCAACAATATACTATCATATAATTTATAATTTGTTAGTTTTATAGATGGTCAAAATTTGATCCAAAATACGAGGGGGTCCAATAAACCCGGACAGAGGTAGATGTCAGAAACGCACTATCGTTTGGTTAGGGTCTAGACCAGATGTGTTTGGTTAGGGTCTAGACTCTAGACCAGATGTGGTCGTAAATCGCTGTAACGAGGAATGTAGCCCAGATATTTGAGTAATACAAAGTATTTCCCCGCAAAAAAAATGAGACTCTCGAATGGACTCAAGTGCAGCATTAATCAGTTACAGGATCATGAGCTTTCTGCTTTGGAATTTCACATGAAACAGTTCAATTTCTGCATGGTTTGGACACAATTCCAATGCTCCAACCACTGTTTCTGGTGAATGCCACATTTGACAAATACTGAGTATAATCACTAGCTAAGCAGGTGTGAGTATTTACAATATATACGAGACAATTCCGCCAGAATGGGAGAAATGGACTTGCGTCCTACTTATAGCGTGTTCCATCCATCCTCATGCCCATGCTCATGGGACGAAGCAGAAGAACAGCTACCGCTGTGACTCGACGTCGCCTCTTTCCCTGTTTTCATTCTGTTGGTGTTGGCCCTCGGGGCCAGCCTCGGAAGACGCCGCCGTTGAGCCGCCCAGCTCGGACTTGCAAAGAGGGCACAGCGCGTTGATCTTGAGCCACTTGTCGATGCACTCCATGTGGAAGACGTGCCCGCAGGGAAGCTCTCGCAGATCTTCGTTGTTTGAGAACCTTGATAAACAGATGCAGCAAACCTGAAAGAGCCCAGAGGTTCGCAGGTGTCAGCTAATCGCGCAACGTGCCACAAATGTGTATGCATGAGCAAAAGATTCCACACTTGATAAGTGTGAAATGGAAAACGGGTGGGAAACTCACGGCGTCTTCCGCGGAGATAGTCCGCTCCTTGTCGGTCCCAGATGCCAGAACCCCGCCATTGTCTTCCCCCACTTCTCCTCCATCGCGGATCCTCATCGACTTGTACTTGTACGCCACCAGCGTGTTGATTACTTCCGCGGTAGCGCCTTTGTTCATATCCAGATCCTCGTGGAAGCCTACCATGGAGATTATGCAGGGCAGGCAACAGCATATCATCGTGCACAGGATGAATGGCAGTGCATAGCCGATGAAGCCGAATGCAAGGAACACTATACACAGCCTGAAAAATGATTACAACCAAATAAGCAAGGTATTCCGAGGTGAAAGGAACGTGCCACGCACAGCACCTAGCAACACACACCTGTACAAGTTAGGAGCGTCATGGACGGAAGAGCGGCCACCGAATATCCACACATTCCCCACAACAAACCACACGGCAAAGAAACAATCCAAGGCCAACTTCAAGCACGCAACCAATGCGTAGACCCTACAAGTAAAAAGTATCTTGTTACTTCGTAACTTTAAACATCAGGAAGAAGTCAAAACGTTGCATCTCATCCAGGGGGCAGAGTAAAATGATCTAATGTATTGGGCATTCCTGAAAGACCTAATGTTTACTCTCATTATTAGTTATGCAGAAGCAGCCAAATCGTCATAGCTAAACTGCTCTTGGAGGTGGTTCAGTCGAAGAGAATGTTCTTTTTTTCACAGGGGAAGAAAATGTTACCTTGGACTTGCAATCGGGAAATTGTTTCTTGGGACTCCAGTATTGTTATCTTCGTTTACAGCTTCTGATGCATGTGCAGATGAAATTGATGCAAAAGAATCAGACTCGGATATGTTCCTTTGAGATGAACCCTGGGCTGATGGTTCTTGCTCGATGTTCTGGCAATTGCGATGGAGATAGCGCCAATAAAGATGTGGAATAGTAGCAACACAGCCTATTATATAGCCAACAACCCACTCAAACAGTGGAGCGCGTGGATGCTCATTCCTTGATACCGACAGGACAGTAACAGCTGCTATAATCTGACTAACATTTACAATAAGCTCGATTGAGATCCATAAGCCAGAATTCAGAGGATTCTGCTGACGATTGACTTGATCCCTTCTCACGAAAGATGCGCTTCGAAAGTCAGGCATACCGGTTGTGCCAGAACTTTCTGGGACAGGAGGAACTTCATTTGAAGGACCTCTGTTGCGGTTCAACTCATCCAAGTGATTATGATTGTCCGGACGGGATGTTGATGGCGACGTCAGATCATTCCTTGGTATGTCGATTGTGTGATCATGACGAGTGACATTTCCAGGGTGATCCATCAGTAAAGGATGCTAATCTGGTGCACCTTCACACTGCGATTCAGCAGGAGCGGCTGTAAACTGGAAACCAAGCCAGCACCTTAGCTTGACATTTTCCTTGGTATGCAGCAGTTTCCGACAGAATGCTCTATATCTTTCTCACACACTCTGAACCGCGATGTGTTTCCCCCCTACACGACCTTCAGGTGACTTTTAGTGTACCTGAAGGAAAGGAAAGTTAATTGGAAACTTCAGTTCACTGCAAATCTGTGTCACTAAATTATGAAAGCCTTTGTATAAGGTAAGACATCATATTTAATAGACACGATTGCACTTGAAGGAAAGGCCATAGCCTGACTTTATGAAAGATTACAATGATCATATTTAGTGTGTAAGGTAAGCCTCATTTACCATCCCCAATTCCAATGTAATGTTGCAAATTTTGGCATTATAGAATCAACCTTTTCATCAACTGTATTCTGCAATCCTACAGCTTGACCACAAACCAATTATGCAAGGAAGAGAAAAGGATCAATCTACATTCCGAAGGCACGCCAGAAGTGAATGCCTTTTCCCAGTGGCATGCAACGAGTAGGAACTTAGGAACGATAGGATTAGTGGGTCCAATGTAACATCTACCAACCCTAGAAACAAAGATCAATTGTGGCAGACCAAGATACTAGTTCAAACGCCGCGTCAACACATTTAGCTCAAATCAGCATTACAATGAAAACGGAGGAAACAAAAAAAAATGCTGCAATAATGCCCCTCCTAATGATCAACGCTCACCATTCCCTCAATTCACCTGGCTGTCCGATACGCATGGAGAGCAGCAGCACCAGGGAAACCAAATCCAACGGGCATTACTCATAGTCATAGAAGGAGCATCCATCTCAACCCAACAATGTGGCTAAGAAAATCCAATATTCGGCATGAACACAACCACAAGATCAACCCGGTAGATCACAGCGATTCAATCGAACCAGCAAACCCTGAACGCAAACCGGCAAACTCGGAGGCAAACAGAACCACCCCCAATCCCGACGATGGGAGCAAGGCAGTCTTTGTATGTGGCAAGACATCATATATCATTCGACAGGATTACATCTGACTTATGGAAGATCGCAAAGCACCAGAGCATTTGTGCAAGGCAAGCCTCGTTTACCATCCAAAATTTCAATTCTTTTTTTCCAAATATTTGGCAAATTTGCATGCAATCCTAGAGCTTGACCACAGACCATTCATGACAAACAGGCTAACCAAAATTCAGAAGGGAAAACCAATTGTTTTTCAAGTGGCATGCATTGGATTAGCCGACCCAATGTGACTAATACACCTACCAGCACCAGAAACAAAGACCAATTCTGGCAGGCCCCAAATACTATACTAGTTCAAACGGCGCCACAAAATACTAGTAGTTCAACGGAAGGAAACAAGAGAAACGCTCCTCCTAATCGTCAACGCCGCCAAATCACCGGTGTCGTTTGTCGTTTCAAAAAAAAAAGCATGTGGAGAACAGCAGCTACAGGGAAACCAAATCCAACGGGCATATTACTCACGCCGTCTCAACCCAGCATATTACGTACGTACGTGGCTACGAGAATCCGATACCCTGCACGAACACGCCGACAGGAGCAGCCCGGCAGCTCGCAGCCGATTTCAATCGAGCCGGCGAACCCGGAGGCGACCGGCGCCGCCCGCCCGATCCCGGAGCGAGGAAGGGAAGGGACGCACATACCGGGCAGGGCGGGGGAAGGGGCGGGGCGTGAGCCGAAGCTTGGAGCTATAGGCCTCGTCCTCCTCTTGTCGTCGTCGTCGTCGCGCTCCTGGCGGAAAATTTTATCCTCTCTCCTCCATTTTTGTCTGCTCCGTCGGTGCTTTGCCTTATGTAGGTCAGCGGTCAGGAACGAACAGGTCAAGCGGGGGTCAAGCGGGGGCAGCTCGGTAATTACGGACGAAACGCATCGTGGCCGCTGGTGCGGCCAGCGGGGCGGGATCGGACGGCCGGGGGGAGGCGGGCGGGTAGGCCGTTGGCGCGTGCAGGATTAGAAACTTCTTTGTTTGAAAACGGAGTCGTTTTCCTCGTAAAAACCGTGTGGGATTAGGTAGAGTAACAGTAGGGGCGAAGGATTATTAAGCATTTTTTATTAGCATTAAAAAGATTTCTTCTCCTTCGACTAATGTTAGGTAAAACAGGTACATGGCTGCTGCAAAACACATTTTCCGTCTCACAAATATAGCAAGCGCACATTTCAAGCGTGCGATTGTTCTATTTTTAGGGGTGACTAGTTAATAAATCTTTAAAATTGCTTAGCTTTTCTAAGAAGTATACATTTGTTATGTCATTAAATCCTGATGATTATAAGTACAGTACATAAATACATTTTCCCTCTCACAAAATGTGGTTTTGCGTTCCTGCTGCATATTGCCGCCCTTTCTACTCTTCCCACCCATGTATAGAACAGACAAGCTCAACTAAAAAAACAGGCAAGTTCAAACTGAGTGCATAACTTTGCAAAAAAAAAAAAACTAAAGGGCTTGAGCACTGAAAAAGTAAGTCACTTGTACTCGCACTCACGGATCAACATCATTTACAAACCTAAGGCAATTGTGAGAAACTGGAGTTTCATTGTCCCATTTTGAATTTTCTATAAAAACCAATGCAGTATCAACTTCAAACAAAAATGCCAGTAGTTCCCAATAGAAACAGAGAGCCAACTCAAAAGCATAGCCAGTTTATGCATCTAGTTTCTTCTCAGCTTCACCGATGACACGCAATTGCTCGAAAAAGGCGGTGAGCTTCCTCATGTCCTCCTCTTGGACACTGGGCGGAGCCTTCTCTCTGTAACCGGACGCTTCCATCTTCTGAGACAGGGCATGCTGTAGCCTGCACGCGTATGGATAACAAGAAACCATGTTACAGGTGAGACAGTGGGATTAACAACGACAACCATACATGCGGATCTTTAGCGGGAGAGAACAATTAGATGGCATATCAAGCTTACTTTTGGATTTCATCCCTCTTTTTCCTAAGCTTTTCGAGCTCCGCTTCCGCATTTAGAGCTCCTTGAAGCTGAAGGTATACGGACAGATCTTTGTTGACAACAGCAGTCGAACAGTCAGGTGGAGTTTCGTCACTCTCTGCCAGGATCTGGAAATTGTCCAACATCAAATCAGTGTTTTTCATCAAACAGATGAAAAAGGATAAAAACAACTACGAAAATTGATTATTCTGCGACAGACAGTCACTTGAGATGATATGCTCCACTCCAGGTTTTAGCAAAACATCAGATCCGTAAAGGAAGTTTTCAGATAATAAAACACATAATACAGCTAAGGAAATGCAAGGCAAAACCTTAAGTGACGATACAGAAGAAAGAGACACCACTAGAGATTGATAGCACTGAACAGTGGCAGCAATATCTTCGCCTCGACAAAGTGCAAAAGCAGGTCGCCTGTTCATGAAAAAGATGAGAAATAAGATGTCTATTTGGCAAGCCAACTGTAGAACAAGAATTAAGCAACCATATACTCCCTCCGTTCCTAAATATAAGTCTTTTTAGAGATTTCACTATGGACTAGATACGGATCAAAATGAGTGAATCTACACTCTAAAATATGTCCATATACGTCCGTATGTAGTTTGTAGTGAAATCTCTAAAAAGACTTACATTTAGGAACGGAGGGAGTATATCATGCACAGTAGATTGTGAACACAAAGCCCAGGTACATGACCATATATACACACCTTTCATTTGTATCTGTCGGTGGCTTCAGAGATCTTAGTTTGTTCACAGTATCCAAGATAATACCAAATTCACTTTCAAGTTTATCATCTGCCCATTCCTGTGATAAAGAACAATTGTTTTCCACTAAGAAAAGGATATTGCCACATGAAGTTCTCTGTATTTAAAGTCTTCCGTTAGACATGAGTATTACCTTAACAACAGATGGATATTCTGATATCATAATGGAATTTTTTCTGCAAGAATCTTTGGGCTGAGGAAGACGCTGCCAGAGTTCTTCTGTTACATAAGGCATGAATGGGTGGAGCAGACGCAAACCATTGTCGAGGCAAACCCATAGGGCATCTCTACAAGCAGCTCTTGCTGAATCGAACTCTTGAGAGTCATTGAAGAAGTAAGGTTTTACAGCTTCTATAAATACATCACATAGCTGGTATTGCCACCATGAGTAAATAGCAGATGTTGCATCGGCGAACTTGTATGCTTCTAACGAGGTCACAGTCTTGCCAATAGCCTTGTTAAGTACCGAGAGTATCCATTTGCAGACCGGGGGCATTGAAGACACAACAATGGTTGCTGGTGGAGTATAATGATCACCAAGCTTGCCCATTGCAAAACGAATGGCATTCCACAATTTATTGCACCACTGGCGATATCCAACAACCCTCTTGATATCAAGATTTATCTTGTCAGACTGCAAAACAAGAGAGATTCTATAAAAAGATGAATTGGAAGCTTATAATACTACAACAGAAACTCAAATGGGTCTGACTATAACCTGAGAAGTGTAAGAAATCAGTGCGAAACGGAGTGCATCAGTGCCACATTCAGCAATGCCATCAGGAAAATCTTTCTTCTTCCCTTCTCTTGCAACACTTAACTCATTTGGATCCAGGTTGCCTTCTTCCAAACGTTTGAGGAGATCTTCAAGTGTCGTACCGTTTATCACCTCGAGGGGATCAACAACATTACCAAGTGACTTGGACATTTTGCGGCCATGTGCATCACGGATCATAGGATGCAGATACACCTGCAAAAGAGGGTGCAATCATGACTCAGTATGTGAGACAATTAAAGCATATCTTCAGCTAGAAAAGAGTTGAAGCTCAATATGGTTGGTTAAATAAGTAGTTTCGGAATTTAAAGAGAAGCACCTTCCATCCAGAAAAGAAAAGGGTAAGTTAATAAGTTTAAGCATTTAACACTACATGATAGTCTCAATCAAGCACACAGTACAATATGACAAAAGACGATGATGACAGAAATGTAACTTGTATTCAAAAGTAACTAAGAACAGAGTTCATGCAGGAAGATGACCCGTTGACACAAATGACAGATCGCGGAATAATAATTGAAAAAGGGCAGAAGTCTGGAAAACTTATAGGGCACTATATTGTCAAACAATTACGCTCTCATTTTTTGAACTGAACCTTGTCTGTAACATCCACATACTCCAACTACCAAGGTTTAAGGTAGATTGACGTGTATCTTCAGAGTTCAATCAGGACAACACTGGAATGGCATGTAGAGGCAAATGGCAGAGCAGCAAATAGTGCAAAATGGACAACCTCATTAATCCATTCAGCAACAACAACAACAACAACAACAAAGCCTTTAGTCCCAAGCAAGTTGGGGTAGGCTAGAGGTGAAACCCATAAGATCTCGCAACCAACTCATGGCTCTGGCACATGGATAGCAAGCTTCCATGCACCCCTGTCCATAGCTAGCTCTTCGGTGATACCCCAATCCTTCAGGTCTCTCTTAACGGACTCCTCCCATGTCAAATTCGGTCTACCCCGCCCTCTCTTGACATTCTCCGCACGCTTTAGCCATCCACTATGCACTGGAGCTTCTGGAGGCCTGCGCTGGATACCCCAAGCTTCTCTTCATTAATCCATTCAGCAAATGTCAGAATTCATAATGCATGATTTTGTGAAACAATGGTGGTTATGCACTGCCACTATTAAATGTAGATTGCTTCACTTTCGGGACATTTGGACATAGCTACTGTTACAGAAGAGGTAGCTATAAGCTAAAGAGCGCGCACAAGGAATTAGATTATTTATGTATAATGGATTATTAGAACTGCAGAATACAGTTTAATTGACAGAGAAAAACATTTGTGTCATTACCTTCTGAAATGGCACATCACCACCAAGTTGCATACCCATCATCACCATACGTGCCACCCAGAAGAAGAGAATATCAAGTCCAGTTTCAAGTACTGAAGTAGGGTAGAAAGCACGAAGATCAGCAGTATCATCTGGCCAACCAAGCACTGTCAATGGGAAGAGACCAGATGAAAACCAAGTATCCAAAACGTCAGGATCTTGATTTAACTGGAATTTCTTCCCCGGATACTTTTTCTGTGCCTCAAGCATTGCATCACATTCATTCCTTGCGACTATCCAACGGTCATTGTTTGATCCCAGATCATTCAATTGCTCGTCTTCTAGTGTCACATACCACGCAGGTACACGATGTCCCCACCAGAGTTGTCTTGAAACACACCAATCGCGTATGTTTTCAAGCCATCTGCAAGAATGGTGGATGGATCATGTTTCTTGATATTTCATTACTTTCACCTGAAGTCGACAAGAAGTGGCACTTATAACTAGGCAAAAGAAGATACCTGTACCAGTCTTGTTCATATTGTTGCGGAATAATCTCAATTTTTTTGGATCTTACAGCATCAAGACCTGCCTTTGCCATTGTATGGCAATTAACAAACCATTGAGGCTTTATCATAGGTTCCACCACATCATTACTTCTTGAACAAATGCCCAAATTCATTTCATTCTTTTTTGTGTCCTTGTACAACCCCTTAATTGGCAGAATTAAACATTGTTAGTCCAAAACTCAAGACTACTCCCTCTGTTCCTAAATATAAGTCTTTCTGAATGGAGGGAGTACTTAACTAAATCCAAATGAAATAAATTGGAAAAGGCAAAAAAAAAAAAAAGATCAGCTAAAGTGATTAGTAAAGGTAAATAGTTGGTCACTTGATTCCACAGGCATGCAAATTATATTTCTAATAAGAAATGAGAATTCGTTGCGATGGATACCCAAACAAAATGGGATAACATGAAGAAGCCTTGAAGCAACATATACATAAACTACCAAAACACATATTTCTCATAAAAAGAACGCTGTACTGAGAGACTCATTAACTAGATTAATCAGATCGAGTGAAGGACAACCATGTAAGAGGTAGAAATGTTTATACAAGAATCAATATTGCTTAAGGCTAGCAAGTTCCAATTTGTAGTAAGTGTTAGCAAAATAGAAATGTGAATATTACATTACATAGTTCATGATATTTCTCTGTATAGTCTCTCTTTGTATGACATCACCTAAATTTATACTAATCCAGCGCAATAACCCAACAATCATTCTTCAAATACTACATCATAAACGTTATGCACCAATAGCTAAATGAAACCAGTAATACCTTTTCTTTCAGTGCATCAATAACTGCAACCCGAGCAGCAAATCTTGGCATTCCTTCAAATTGTGCACCTCCATTGCTGTTTATCTTCCCATCATCTGTGAAGATATTGATGAACTCTAGGTTGTGTCGTTTTCCAACCTCAAAGTCATTTGGGTCATGGGCAGGTGTAATCTGCAAAACGAGCACACG